>NC_068277.1:37535719-37835719 GCF_025860055.1 Xyrauchen texanus
CAATGGTAAAACACGGGCAAACAGGAATGTAGAAGGCAGGCAGTATCAACGTGAAGGCAGGCAGAAGATCAGCGCAGGCAGCAAGCCATCAATAAACTTTAAACAGGCAAAATGTAGGGCAGGCGGCAAACAATCGTGAAACTGGAACAGAGCTGGGTCGGTACACAATAGACAGAATGACAACCACACTGTAAAAAAAAACTGTAATTTTACGGAATTTTACTGTTTTATTTTACAGATTTTTCATGTATTTTTGAAATGTGGTAAAAAAACGTCAAATTACATAAATATCCTGGAAATGTACATTTCCTGTGTAAAATTACATGAAAAAAATGTCAATCTGCATTACAAAAAAAAATCGATTGTTTTTTTTACTTATAGTTTTTTTTCACAGAAAAATACTGTGAAGACATATGCAAATGTTTAAATACTTCAAAAATATTTAAAAACATTTTTTTGATATTTATATAATATTACATATTAATTAATAGATTAGCATTTACCTTTTAACGGAATGAAAAGAGAGAAAGAAACATGGTTTATGAAATTGGTCCGTTAATTAAGATAAGTTTATTCACTTTTTATTTATTTATTAGGTTCTTTGATTATAACATTGTACTCATTGACTGTAAAAGAGCCTGTGAGTCAGTTTTTGAACCGGTTCGTTTTAACGACCTATCCGAAAGAATCAGTTCCATCACTTCTGCGACTGACCACAACTTGTTCCGCTTGTCAAAGTAGTTCTGCTGCGTTCAGTGTTTTATACGCATTTATTCTCATAATATTATAATATAATATCATATAATAATACATTATTTCTTTAAGTACGCTGATATTTAAATGACAGCTATGGAGATTTTAAATATTTGAACTGAAGGAATTCCGCCTTGGCGCAAGGATACAATCCCTTCTAAGCGCACAGTGGTGGGACAGCTACGCGCGTGCGACAGGAATCACTCGACCTTGGACCTTCCTTCATCATAACCGTTAATCTTGGATGTGAAGCGATAAATAGCAGGTAAAATGCATGTTTTCTAATTTCATCATTACTATATGTGAGTTTATGAGAGGATATTTTTTTTACCGTTTTGAATCGTGTTGCCTGTGTGTTTTAAACTTTAAACCGGTAATTATTTAAAGTCTTGATAATGTTTAAAATGCAGGTCTTGGTTGATGGTACCGTGTTACTTTAGTTTTTCTTCTTCTTTTGTTTGATTTTAGCCAAGTCCTACTTCAAAGTTTTGTAATTTTTATGATTTCTGTTGCGTTTTATTACCAACTATTTTTCCACCTGAGGGAAAACTTATTTGCCAAACAGCCATCGACGAATAGCGCTATTTTTTTCGATGATATAACGTATATATTCCACTTGCCCAGTAATATGTAATTAAGTTAACGTTATTAGTCGTAGGTATTTAGTCTTAAAGCTACAAATTGCCGTTTTCCGAGGCAATGTTGGATACGTTCATCCAGTGGTGGGCCGTCAGGGCCAGCAAGGCCTTCTCTGCTGGCCTAAACACTATCAGAATCACTGACTTGCACTATAATATATTCTTTCCATGAATGAGTATTACATTATTCCAAATAGTCCATTCTCTTAATTTCATAGCTTTTCTCTTGGTTGCGCTGCTTTTAGTAGTGTATGTTTATGTTAGAGCTTTTATCCAATCATATTTCAGCCATCATGTGTTGCCAGGGTCAAAGAAATCTGCCTCGAGGCCTTCAGAGTCTATAGTGCGAGCGCCTGTAGCTTAAAATGAATGGCAATGAATCTGTTGCTTTAACCAATCAGATAATCAGTCAAATATAATCAGCCAATCAGATTTCGATGTGACTGCACCCGGGGCTTTGACCGGGGCCATCTAGCAGTACAATAACGTCAGCATTTTCACGTCCTTTGATTGGATGTTCAGAGCGCGTACTATTACTGGTAGTCAGAGCTAACCGCATCTGTAGTGAACCTGTCAGTCAAACCTCTTAACTTCAACCCGCCTCATGAATGAGGAGCAGCTTAGTGATGGGTCGGTCATGAACGGTTTTTTAATGCTCTGGTTCAAACAGTTGAATGCACTAGTAGTTAGTCAGTTTAGTAGCCATGAAAATTATAACTTTTTTAAAGAATGTTGCAGTGCTTATTATAAATGAGTTATCCATGCACAATATAATTTTTCTAATATATTAATATGCCCTTGTAATCTTTAATCAAAAACGCTAACTCACCCATCCACCCCACCCCAGTTAGCAATGCCCAACTTCCTACAATCCAATGGGACATTTTCACATATACAATATATTTTCGTTTTATGCCAACTTTAATCACCACTCAAAATTAAAACGCTGTCAGTCATTGAAGCACACGCTGAAACAGGAGCACATAAACTGATAGGGATTCACTGGTTACACGGATAGTATTCAGTACTTTAGATACAATACATTTATCAATATATTTCTTCAAATTTTTGTAGATTTCTTAACATGTCCCATACACTTACATGCTTGTTTTTGTTTCTCCCTGCAGATAAATTGCGTAAGCTGCTAAAATCAAGATCAGGGGAAAAAGGTGATAATTGTACTGAACATTTCATACCCAGCAGACCAAGGAGCAACCCTGGAGTTCTTGCAAAGGTAAAAAAGCAGCAATGTCAGTCAACAACCTATCACATAACCCCCCTCTCACACACAACGTCCTCGCACACTCACACTCTCAATCACACACGCATCATCACATGCACTCTCTCTCACACATCCTCACTCTCACTCTCTCACCCACATCCTCTCATACGCTCACTCTCACACACATCCTCACACTCACTCTCACACATCCTTACACTCACTCTCACACACATCCTCACACTCACTCTCACACATCCTTCCACTCACTCTCACACACATCCTTACACTCTCTCTCACACCTCCTCACACTCTGTCACAAAAATCCTCACATACACTCACTCCCACATCCTCACACTCACTCCCACATCCTCACACTCACTCCCACATACTCACACACATCCTCACATACACTCTCACACACATCCTAACATACTCTCTCTCACACCTCCTCACTCTCACTCTCTCACAGACATCCTCAAACTCTGTCACACAAATCCTCACATACACTCTCACACACATCCTCACTCTCTCACCCACATCCTCACATACACTCTCACACACATCCTTACACTCACTCTCTCACACACATCCTCACATACACTATTACACACATCCTCTCATATGCTCATTCTCACACTCACTGTCACACAGATCCTCACATACACTCTCACACACATCCTCTCATATGCTCACTCTCACACACATCCTCACACTCACTCTGTCACTCACTCTCTCACCCACATCCTCACACTCTCTCTCTTACCCACATCCTCACTCTCACACACATCCTCACACTCACTCTCACACATCCTCACACTCTCTCTCTTACCCACATCCTCACTCTCACACACATCCTCACACTCACTCTCACACATACGCTCACTCTCACACATCCTCACACACGCTCTCACACACATCCTCACATACGCTCACTCACACATGCTCACATGCATGCTCTCACACACATGCTCACATGCACGCTTTCACACACACGCTCACATGCAGGCTTTCACACACACGCTCACATACACTCTCTCACATACACTCTCTCACACGCATCCTCACATACACTCTCTCACACGCATCCTCACATACTCTCTCACACGCATCCTCACATACACTCTCTCACACGCATCCTCACACTCACTCTCACACGCATCATCACACTCACTCTCACACGCATCCTCACACTCACTCTCACACGCATCATCACACTCACTCTCACACACATACGCTCACTCACTCTCACACACATATGCTCACTCTCACACACATCCTCATACGCTCTCACACGCATCCTCACACTCACTCTCTCACGCATCCTCACACTCACTCTCTCACGCATCCTCACTACGCTCTCAACATACACATACACTCACAACATAGTCTCTCTCACATGCACATCTTTGTTGCCAATGTCCACATCCCCTGTGCAAATTCCCACAATTCTGCTACTTTTATTGCTAATATATTAAGAGCATATTTTACAGAGATTTCTTTTTTTTTTTCTTTTTTTATTCGACAGATGCCTTTTCAAGATCAACCCAGAGAAGGGATCAAAAGTAGAAAAGAGCACATCAAGAAAGCAACTGGCAGTCAGTCCAAAGGTGCTTTCACTGATCAACAAAATTGTGGACTATGAATGGATGGAGTAAAACCTTTGGAAGTGACTATATGAGTGTTTAATTATTATTATTTTTTCTAATCTATCTGTTGACAAATTTTTATATTGGTGTATTGTTGTAGTTATGAATTAGACCGAGTTATACTAATGGTTATATTGGTATATTGTTGAATTAAACATTAAAAAGGATGTGTGAGAGCTCAAGAAAATACAGAAAAATGTATGTAAAAACAGTTTTTTGAATAAAGGAAAATTACTGTAATTTTACGTGTTGGTTATTTTCTGTAATTTTACGGGTTTTTTCTGGCACCCCAGCTGCCAGAATTTTACCGTTTTTTTATGGGATTTAAATAAAGGAAAATTACTGTAATTTTACGTGTTGGTTATTTTCTGTAATTTTACGGTTTTTTTCTGGCACCCCAGCTGCCGGAATATTACCGTTTTTTTACGGGGATTTTTTTTACAGTGCAGGAATAAACGCTTGAAATTGTAGCCGGAGCAAAACAAGACTTCGCAAAGAGTGTGAGTAAACGAGCTGATTAAATAGGGGAAGGTAAACAGGGAACAGCTGGGGTGTAATCAGACCTAGGCATGTGGGCTCATGGGAAATGTAGTCTATAATCAAAACTCCGGCGAATCTGATCTCCGACGGCTGGAGGGGGAGGCGCTCTCAATGTTCGTGACAATATTATTATTATTTTCCACAAATAATGAGTTCAATCTTTTAACCAGCATCAGTCCTCATCATAACTACCAAATATTTATTTAATTTCAGGATTTTAACCCTTTAAATACCAGTTTTGGTGGCGATACCATCAATTTGTATTAGAGGAAAAAACACAAAAATGTAATTATATTCCACATACTAAATGCAAAGTGAAAACTTTAGCTTTGGATTATCACAGTCTTGAATATGTCAAAGATTAGCAGCAACATTATTTCTGGTGCATTTAAAGATTTTGTGTTATGTCAGATTTAAAAAAAAAAAAAAAAAAACCCAGTTGAGTGTGTTAAGGACAAATTTGGTCCTATTTGAACCCATTAAAATATAAATTTTTGAACCCACTGTCATAATATCATAAAATCATAATTTCTATTGAAATACCCCGTCATTACCAAGCCTTGGGGTAAAATATTTACTTTTTACTGTTTTACACTAGTTGGTACCATTTCTCATATAACTGACATACTGCAAACATTTTCCTTATTTCTATAGGTGAATATAACCTGTGCCTGTCACTAAACAACAAAATTTGCTCTAGAAAGAAAGCAAAACTATACAAGATCACCATGAACATGAATTTTTATTAACTATACAATTTCTATAAACATATAAAACATATTAAAACTTCAATACAAAATGGGGTCATTCTACAGCTCATTTGCAGGAGCTGCAGAATTGCAATGCATGCTCCTTAGGCCTATGTAATCGCCACATTTTGAGCAGGTGGTGGACACTTTTTTTTGCGGGGCAGAAACTGCACCCCCTCCACCTCTTGTCATGGGTGTCTGCAGACCCACTTGCCTCTGAATTTTCTGCTCTCTGCTGCGATTGAACCATGGAATACAGACCTAGGGTCCACGATGCGAGCTGTTGCGTAATGTGTCGGTCCGGGTGTCGTTGTCTTGGGTGGCACGAAGCGGAGCGTCTCGGCGTTAGTGGGTGACCAGTGAAGTCCATTTTGTGACGTCCACATAGGATCGGGTGTCTCCTGTGTGTGATCCAGTTCCTCACTCTGAGTTGGGTCAGATGAGGAGTCAGAATCCGATGTCAGCTGAAACTCCACATCATCTTCTGACGCGCTCTCCGTTTCACTGCCATCAGACTCCGGCTCGCTGTCTGTTGGTTGGTTCAGTAACGTAGTCCACTGCTTCGTTGATCGTGTATCTTTTCTTCATCTTGTCGAGTTTGAAATTACCGCACCAAAGATGTGCACAGCTTTATATCTTTTGCATCAAACGCACTTGTATGATTTCTCAACTAGTTAAAACAAAAACAAAGGCAGACTTTGTTTTGGAAAGCTCGTAGCTACATCTTTGTGTTGCCGCAAGATGAAAGGCGTTATTATTGTCTAAGGACTGACTGCATGGCTGTGTTTGTGCCTCCACGTATGTGAGAAATTATCAATTAACTTTGAAATATAGACTGCTAAAAAAAACGAAGCTGTGTCAAAGGTTCAAGTCTGTGCGTAAAATACGCATGAATCAAACCGAAAGAAAACAATGCAGTAAGAAGGGCTTTCTCTTGCTAAATGCACACACACACACACACACACACACACACACACACACACACACACACACACACACACACACACACACACACACACGTTGTGTTTCCATGTTTTATGGGGACTTTCCATAGACATAATGGTTTTTATACTGTACAAACTTTATATTCTATCCCCTAAACCTAACCCTACCCCTAAACCTAACCCTCACAGAAAACTCTGCATTTTTACATTTTCAAAAAACATAATTTAGTATGATTTATAAGCTGTTTTCCTCATGGGGACCGACAAAATGTCCCCACAAGGTCAAAAATTTCAGGTTTTACAATCCTTATGGGGACATTTGGTCCCCACAAAGTGATAAATACACGCTCACACACACACACACACACACACACACACACACACATACAGAGAGAGAGAGAGAGAGAGAGAGAGAGAGATTAAACAGAAATGGAAAAATATGACCTAATGAGAATATTGTGATTTGTCACTCGCCTAAACACCATGTATTATATTTAGGCCCTACACACACACACACACACTTTTGTCAACGCAGACACACATTGCTCTCAGACATCCACACATAATTATAAATATAATATTAGATCGATTAGCCATTAAAATGCTTCATAACACAGTCAATAGTGCCCCTAGTGGAAACCAGGAATATAACATGCATTTCCACCCATAGGGAATACCTATGTAGTGACGTCATCTGGTGGAATACACTATATACTGCAAACAGGACCCTTTTGCTTCAAAATGAAACAATGTTTCGACAGAAATCATTATGCATGTATTAATGACGGCCCCGGCTTTAAACAAGGTTTTAATGGGTTTCAATGGGACATTTTTGGTCTTTATGGTACTGTCACGGTTCATAAATTCTGTCTCTTCCTCGTCTCGTGCTCTGTTGTTTACATATGTGTGTGTGTGTGTGGATGTGTGTGGGCGTGACCGCTCCTTTACGTGTTCAGCGATCAGCTGTAATCACTTCCCTTCACCAGCTGCAACCCATTTCATTACCCTTAAATACTCACCACTTTCTCATCTCTTTGTCAGATCGTTGTTTTGTGATGTCCGGTTGTGTTGATCCCTCTAAAGCTCCAGTCCTGTGCCTTCGTTGTTCCTGTTCCTGTTCGTGTTCGTGTGGATGTTATGTGGATTCGTCGTGTTTGTTCAGCACTCCTCACCACACCTCTCACCGGATTCATCTGACCATTGGAGTTCCTGCGCCACTAAACCGTCACCTTGGACTTACTTGTTTCAACTTTACAGTTAATAAACTGAGTTTTACTTGCACTTGCTTCCGAGCTTCATTCGTCACAGAACGATCTGACCCAAGATGGAAGCAGCGAGTAACAGTTCAGAGAGTCTGGAGGAATTCGTGAACAACAGCAGACTTCGTATGCAGAACCAAGAGAAGAATCTCAATGACACAGCTCGCGCTGTTCAGGCTTTAGTGGCGCAGGTGTCCGGACTCACCCAGCAAATCCAACTTCTGCGAGCTCCCACTGCGTCGCCCGCACCGCCGATTCCCCAACCACCACCAGCGGATCCCTCCCACTCGGAGCCCCGCCTACCGGTTCCAGAGCCGTATTCAGGTGAACCCAGTTTTTGTCGAGCTTTCCTAACACGATGCTCAATGCATTTTTCTCTCCAGCCCAGAACATTCCAGGATGACAGAACCAAGGTCGCCTTTGTCCTGACACTACTGACTGGGAGAGCGGCGCTATGGGGAACAGCGGTGTGGGAAAACCAGGACGAATGCTGCGCCTCGTTCCAAGCTCTGTCCGTCTGTTTCTGTCCCTGTGTTTCAGGAGGAGACCGTGGATTTATCTAACGTGCCCGCGGAGTACCTGGACCTGAAGGAGGTGTTCAGTAAGTCTCGGGCTGCTTCTCTCCCTCCACATCGTCCCTATGACTGTGCCATAGAGTTATTGCCAGGTACGTCTCCGCCTAAGGGCAAGTTATATTCACTCTCGGTTCCAGAGAGGGAGGCTATGGAGAAATATATTTCTGATGCTTTAGCAACAGGGTTCATCCGCCCTTCCTCTTCTCCGGCGGGGGCGGGATTCTTTTTTGTGGGGAAGAGGGATGGATCTCTGCAACCTTGTATTGATTACCGGGGGCTGAACAGCATCACGGTAAAGAATACTTATCCTTTGCCGTTGATGTCTTCGGCTTTCGAGAGGTTGCAGGGATCATCTATCTTCACGAAATTGGATTTACACAATTCTTATCATTTGGTCCGCATCAGGGAGGGGGATGAATGGAAGACCGCTTTTAACACCCCCAGGGGGCACTTTGAATACTTGGTCATGCCGTTCGGCCTGTCCAACTCCCCAGCGGTCTTCCAGGCACTTGTTAATGACGTGCTGCGAGACATGGTCGACCAGTTCATATATGTCTACCTGGATGACATATTCATTTTTTCTTCTTCTCTCCAGGAACACGTGCAGCACGTCCGGCAAGTGCTTCAGAGGTTGCTAGAGAATGGGCTTTTTGTCAAGGCAGAGAAATGCGCTTTTCATGCACAGTCTGTTCCTTTCCTAGGGTACATCGTGTCGGTTGAGGGAATGCGCATGGATCCTGAGAAGATCAAGGCTGTGGTGGATTGGCCAAGTCCAGATTCCCGTAAGGCTCTACTGAGGTTTCTGGGGTTCACCAATTTCTACCGGCGTTTCATTCGCAATTTCAGTCAACTAGCCACGCCTCTGACCGCCTTGACCTCTCCCAGAACGACGTTCAGGTGGTCAGACGCAGCCGAGGCTGCGTTCTCCAAACTAAAAGGCTGCTTCGTTTCAGCTCCCATCCTGATATCCTGATATAGTTCGTGATAGAGGTCGATGCGTCAGAGGTGGGGGTAGGCGCAGTGTTATCCCAGCGTTCTCCTTCAGACGACAAGATGCATCCTTGCGCATTTTTTTCTCATCGCTTGTCCTCGACCGAACGTAATTATGACATTGGTAACAGAGAGTTGTTGGCAGTCAAGTTAGCCTTGGAGGAATGGCGCCACTGGTTGGAGGGTTCGGGGGTACCCTTTATCGTCTGGACCGATCACAAGAACTTGGAATACATTCGCACAGCTAAAAGACTAAACTCCAGGCAGGCTCGGTGGGCTCTTTTTTTTCGGTCGTTTTGATTTTACTCTCTCGTACCGCCCGGGTTCCAAGAACATCAAACCCGACTCTTTATCGCGTATTTTTGATCGCTCCGAACGCCCGTCCACTCCCGAGTGCATTTTACCAGAGACTCTATTCATCTCTTCACTCACATGGGAGATCGAATCGAAGGTCAAAACGGCCTTAGAAGGGGTAATGCCCCCGGCTCGGTGCCCACCGAATCGTTTGTTTGTGCCGGAGGGGTAACGGTCCAGCCTTATTCAGTGGGGACATTGTTCTAACGTGGCTTGTCATCCGGGAGTTAATCGAACTAAGTTTTTAGTCAAGCAACGATTCTGGTGGCCTCAGATGGCTCGCGACGTTCACAGTTTTGTCTTGGCGTGCTCAGTTTGTGCCACTGGTAAGACTTCCAATCGACCCCCAGACGGGTTACTTCAACCGCTGCCGGTGCCTTCGAGACCCTGGTCCCATATTGCTCTAGATTTTATTTTGTAAAATAAATAGTGGTGCTATTTTGTCTACACAGTGTGTGTTATACATATTTTGCAAAATGGGATCAGATTTTTTAAATATATCCAAAAAGTCACAATTTTGCCAAATTACATACCATTTGCATTAAAACAGCCAAAATGGTCAAAGAAATTAAACTGCAAATGACCAAAAATGTCCCTAACAAGGCACAAGGGTTAAAACAGTAACATGTGTTTTGAGACTGTTAGCTAGATAAGGATGTGACGTTGTGAGTTAACGGCTTGACAGATAATGGGTCTGTTAATTTCCCAATTCAGCATTTTTGCTTAGGAAGTGTGTGTGTGTGTGTGTGTGTGTGTGTGTGTGTGTGTGTGTGTGTGTGTGTGTGTGTGTGTGTGTGTGTGTGTGTGAATAATAATAATTTAAAACAGTAACATGTGTGTTGAGACTGTTAGCTAGATAAGTGATGTGACGTGTGTGAGTTAACAGCTTGACAGATAATGGTTCTGTTAATTTCACAATGTCAGCATTTTCGCTTAGGAAGTGTGTGTGTGTGTGTGTGTGTGTGTGTGTACATAATAATAATTTAAAACAGTAACATGTGTGTTTGAGACTGTTAGCTAGATAAGGATGTGACGTTGTGAGTTAACGGCTTGATAGATAATGGGTCTGTGTAATTTCCAATTCAGCATGTGTCGCTGTAGTGTGTGTGTGTGTGTGTGTGTGTGTGTGTGTGTTTGTTTTAAATAATAATAATTTAAAACAGTAACATGTGTTTTGAGACTGTTAGCTAGATAAGGATGTGACGTTGTGAGTTAACGGCTTGACAGATAATGGTTCTGTTAATTTCACAATTCAGCATTTTCGCTTAGGAAGTGTGTGTGTGTGTGTGTGTGTGTGTGTGTGTGTGTTTGTTTTAAATAATAATAATTTAAAACAGTAACATGTGTTTTGAGACTGTTAGCTAGATAAGGATGTGACGTTGTGAGTTAACGGCTTGACAGATAATGTTTCTGTTAATTTCACAATTCAGCATTTTCGCTTAGGAAGTGTGTGTGTGTGTGTGTGTTTTAAATAATAATAATTTAAAACAGTAACATGTGTTTTGAGACTGTTAGCTAGATAAGGATGTGACGTTGTGAGTTAACGGCATGACAGATAATGGGTCTGTTAATTTCCCAATTCAGCATTTTCGCTTAGGGTGTGTGTGTGTGTGTGTGTGTGTGTGTGTGTGTGTGTGTGTGTGTGTGTGTGTGTGTGTGTGTGTGTGTGTGTGTGTGTGTGTTTTACATAATAATTTTAACAGTAACATGTGTTTTGAGGCTGTTAGCTAGATAAGGATGTGACCTTGTGAGTGAGTGAACGCAGTGTTTTAACTAAACACACATCCAAGAAATCGTTAACTCAATTAATGTTTTGTACTGCATATCGGGGATAATAAATATCCGTTCGTCTACTAAAATAAATAAAAACAATCAATAATAGACTAATTAAAAACAACTAGTGAGTTAAATCACAAGACAGAAAGCCTTGCATTCGTTAAATACATGGAAGCAAAATGAGATCAATTGTTGTCTAGTTTAAGGGAAGTGTATTTTTCTGTTGAGAATTATATAAAAGAGACATGAATAAAATGTGTTTTAAACTTATAAGGTATTTTGAGTTTGTCGCGGTGCATCATGAACCCCAGATTTAAACAGAAGATGGCGACAGATAGCTGTGGTGTGATTGTGAACTCATGACACGACATGTAATTTGATGGTCAGGGTGAGGGGGATCCCAGCGTGGGAGGTGCGTGAGGAAGCCGAGTTAGGGTCGCCGTTATTTTAGCATCACCGGAATCTCAGAAAAGAACACATCACGACTAATGTTATAATGTTACCTGCTGTAATAGGGCTATTGTGCATGACAGTGGACTTTATTGGTATCAGAATCCGCATTGGACTGGACTGATTATTATGTGACTTTGCGGCCGCTGGAATCACCCTCTCCTGCACTTCATACCCAGCGAGGGGTCTTGCCGACCCAGGACAAGGGAGGTGTTTTAAATTATTATATGTAACATTGTATGGATGTATTGTCTGTCTCTGTCCCCAGTGCAGGAACTGTATTGGGAAAGGGATCAGGGGAGGGGAGGGGAGGGTGTTGCGTCCTATGGGTGTGCGGTGAATTGGGTAAAACTGTGAATGAATTGAGTGGATCTTGAGTTCGCTGTTGTGTTTTTATAACGTGTGCTGATGTTTAATAAAGTAAACTGTCTTTGTGAAATAGTCTGAGTGGTTGTGTGATTTATCTTCTGGCATTGACAAGTAATGAAATAACATAACTGTTACACTTGCAAAAGATTTGACAAATGCAATGTACGTTTAACAACTCGTCTTAAACATGAGAGACAAAAAAGACTGCGGTCAAGCCAGCCGCCACTTCGAAATGAGCGGTCAAACTAGCCGCACCTATATTTCGCGGTGCGCGTATACACTGATTATTGCGGTATGACCGTCAGAACTAAAACAAGTTAATTCCTGCTAAGGCAATTTCACATGCATTAATTTATTCTGTCTGTCTGTCTGTCTGTCTGTCAGAAAGAAAGGAAGACAGAACGAAAGAAAGAAAGATTTTAGCACACCTCACAACCTGTCACTGCATGATATATTGAAGTCCAAAACAAGAACCCCCCCAAAAACTCATATATTACCTTTTTTGTCCATATATTCAGAAAATCATAAAAATAAAAGTCCTAGCTTCCACAGACCAATTTCACCTCAGATGGGGAGGACACCTTCTCAAGGTGTGAACTACAATGTTTCAGGACATTCTGATGTTGAATTCCAAAATAAAAGCCCCCCCAAAAATCATATATTACCTTTTTTGTCCATACATTCAGAAAATCATAAAAATAAAAGTCCTAGTTTCCACAGACCAATTTCACCTCAGATGGGGAGGACACCTTCTCAAGGTGTGAACTACAATGTTTCAGGACATTCTGATGTTGTATTCCAAAATAAGAGCCCCCCCAAAACTCATATATTTCCTTTTTTGTCCATACATTCAGAAAATCATAAAAATAAAATTCCTAGCTTCCACAGAACAATTTCACCTCAGATGGGGAGGACACCTTCTCAAGGTGTGAACTACAATGTGTCAGGACATTCTGATGTTGAATTCCAAAATAAGAGCCCCCCAAAACTTACATATTAGATGTTTTGTGTACACATTCAGAAAATCATAAAAATAAAAGTCCTAGTTTCCACAGACCAATTTTACCTCAGGTGGGGAGGACACCTTCTCAAGGTGTGAACTACAATGTTTCAGGACATTCTGATGTTGTCTTCCAAAATAAGAGCCCCCCAAAACTCATATATTACCTTTTTTGTCCATACATTCAGAAAATCATAAAAATAAAAGTCCTAGTTTCCACAGACCAATTTCACCTCAGATGGGGAGGACACATTCTCAAGGTGTGAACTACAATGTTTCAGGACATTCTGATGTTGAATTCCAAAATAAGAGCCTCCCAAACTCGAATATTAGATGTTTTGTTTACACATTCAGAAAATCATAAAAATAAAAGTCCTAGTTTCCACAGACCAATTTCACCTCAGATGGGGAGGACACCTTCTCAAGGTGTGAACTACAATGTTTCAGGACATTCTGATGTTGAATTCCAAAATAAGAGCCCCCAAACTCGAATATTAGATGTTTTGTTTACACATTCAGAAAATCATAAAAATAAAAGTCCTAGTTTCCACAGACCAATTTCACCTCAGGTGGGGAGGAAACCTTCTCAAGGTGTGAACTACAATGTTTCAGAACATTCTGATGTTGAATTCCAAAATAAGAGCCCCCCAAATCTTACATATTAGATGTTTTGTGTACACATTCAGAAAATCATAAAAATAAAAGTCCTAGCTTCCACAGACCAATTTCACCTCAGATGGGGAGGACATCTTCTCAAGGTGTGAACTACAATGTTTCAGGACATTCTGATGTTGAATTCCAAAATAAGAGCCCCCAAAACTCGAATATTAGATGTTTTGGCCATACATTCAGAAAATCATAAAAATAAAAATCCTAGTTTCCACAGACCAATTTCACCTCGGATGGGGAGGACACCTTCTCAAGGTGTGAACTACAATGTTTCAGGACATTCTGATGTTGAATTCCAAAATAAGAGCCCCCCAAAACTCGAATATTAGATGTTTTGTCCATACATTCAGAAAATCATAAAAATAAAAGTCCTAGCTTCCACAGACCAATTTCACCTCATATAGAGAGGACACCTTCTCAAGGTGTCAACTACAATGTTTCAGGACATTCTGATGTTGTCTTCCAAAATAAGAGCCCCCAAACTCGAATATTAGATGTTCCCCTTCTGTCGCTCTCTCCACGTTGTGTCAGAGAAGCAACACTAGGGATCTCTCTTGAGCCGATATCCACCTCTGATCTATGAAAAAAGGCCAATGAGAGTTGGCAGCCAGTATTTGCATGTCCCGCCCCCGGACATACGGGAATTTTAGCGGCGCAAATACGGGAGTTCATTCAGAAAATTTCTTCGGAGCCGATGGTCGTGTCTGCAATTGCTGCGTTACACACCGAGTTCCTGTCATTCCTCTACTGCATGCTGTTGGATTCTACGGCGCACAACAGCGGCTTTCTCCTGTTTGCACAGCTGTGCATTTCCTGCCCCTGAGCGCTTTGACAGTGCAGATTATAAAGAAGTCTCACGAGTCCTTTTCTTTCATAAAAGTGTGATTTTATTTAAAAGAGTAATTTCCTCTAAAAGAGCAAAACACAGCAGCATTGAAGTCCTTTTAAGGACGCGTCTTTATAAAGATGCCTTTCCGCCCCTGTGTTGTTCCTGAATGCGGTAGAGTACTCTCCGCTTCCGACGGCCACAGGCGTTGTCTCGTGTGTCTGGGTAGCGATCACACCGAGGCTGCGTTTGTGGATGGTTCATGTTCTCACTGCGAGAACATGACCATGACAACGTTGCGGTCGCGGCTTGCTTACAACCGTAAGCAAGCCACTCCAGCCGCCCCCCGCGTCGCTCCTTCTTCCTATGGGATTGAGGACGATGCGGCTGGCAATGGAGGCGATTCGGGGATGGTAGCGGGTGCAGCTCCGCCGGGTACGCCCCCTCGTCCACCCGCGCCACGGCACGCTCATTGACTCCCGTTCCCACTCGAGGTGGCGGCGACTCGCCTCACAGCCAGTCTGCCTACCCTCTTGCGATGGAAGCAGACGAGTTCGCTGCGGAATCGGAGGGCGTGGTATCTGATGCTGAGGACTCCTCTGGGCTGCCGCCTTCGGGCCTGCATGCCAAGGAAGAGGCCGATGCACAGATGTCCGATATGCTTTCCCGGGCAGCCAACAGCGTGGGCTTGGATTGGAACCCTCCATCATCCCCACAGCCATCACGGCTGGACGACTGTTTCCTGGGTGCTGGGCGCCGCTCACAGCCTTGCACCCCCCCCCCCCCGTTCACGTGATTCCCCAGGTGGATAGGGCTGTTGCACTCCATCTATGCCCCAGAAGCCCTACCACCTGGCGGGGCCACCCTGTACTCCCTTCCCGGACCTGTAGAGCAACATCCTCACTGGCCGCAAAGGCCTACAGCGCCACCGGACGCGTCGCTTCCGCCCTGCATTCCATGGCTCTCCTGCAGGTCCACCAAGCCAAGGCACTGCAAAACATGCACGGGGTGGCCCTGATCCCGACACGCTGCAGGAACTGCGCTCAGCGACCGACCTCGCCCTGAGAGCGACGAAGGTCACAGCACAGGCGCTCGGGCAGGCGATGGCAACGCTGGTGGTCCAGAAACGCCAGCAATGGCTGAACTTGGTCGAGATGCGTGAAGCTGACAACACTCGCTTTCTCAACGCCCCTGTCTCCCAGTTTGGCCTCTTCGGCGACACCGTTCTCCATGGTGAAGAAGCAGACGGAGGCCATTTCCCACATCATGCCTCGCCGCAAGCCTGCCGCCACGGCCCATGCCCCGTATGCTCGCCGAGGGCGTCCTCCCGCGGCCAGAAGACCTTCTGTTCCACCTCAACCCGGGCCCAGCTCTCAGCCCCGGCGTCGAGCAAACCGCGGGAAGTGTACGCCCCCTGTCTCACGGACCCCCTCGAGGACCCAGAAGGCTCCCAGGCGCTCCTGAGACAACGTACCCAGAGTTCAAGAAGTTAGCTCGGAGGTGGTAAGACCGCTCCGTCCCCGGTGGAGGGCCGGGAAGAGAATCTTGTGTTTTTTCATTTGCCGCACCCCTCAACAGGGGCTGCGGTACCCAAATTCTCAATAAAAGAGCTATTTCCTTTGTCTCTGGGTCATGTGGCCCGCAAATGCCGTTCTCACGGCACTCTACTTTCAGGCCTCAACAGTCCCGGCTCCCTGGATGCGGTGCCCCCGCCCTCAGCCCCACGACTGTTCCCCGGCTGGCCGGTTCAGACGAGTCCTGAGGACGCCAGCATCAGACCTCCTCCTCAGTCACGAACCCGCCCCCTGCCGGGTGCGCAGAGCAAGGTAAGTGCTTTGAGTTTATTCTCAGCACCAGAGTCTCGGGACGCTACGTTGCTTCCCGACGCCGTGATACCTGTTCCGCACCGCTGTGAAGCCCCGCCGGGTACGTACAAAATACTCGTCCCCTTGGTACCCCTAGCACGGAGCTTAGAGGCATGGCTTTCACTGCCCAACCCGTCGCGCTGGCTGCACCGGACCATTCGACTCGGTTACGCAATTCAGTTTGCCAGGTCTCCGCCCCCCTTCGTGGGCGTTCATTTTTCCGCAGTGCACGACAAACATGCTCAGTCCCTGCGTGAAGAAATCGCCTCCCTTTTAATCAAGGATGCGATAGAGCCGTCCCTCCAACCGAAACGAAGAAGGGTTTCTACAGCTCTTACTTTGTTGTACCCAAGAAAGGCTGCGGCTTACGACCGATCTTGGACCTGCGAGTTTTCAATCGGACCTTGTCCAAACTCCCGTTCACAATGCTCACCCAGAAACAAATTCTATCTGGCGTCCGGCATCTAGATTGGTTCGCAGCGGTAGACCTGAAGGACGCGTACTTCCATGTCTCGATTCTCCCTCGACATCGTCCCTTCCTGCGGTTCGCGTTCGAAGGCCAGGCATATCAGTACAAAGTCCTCCCCTTCGGCCAGTCTCTGTCCCCTCGCGTCTTCAGGAAAGTCGCAGAGGCGGCTCTTGCCCCGCTCCGAGGAGCTGGCATACACATACTCAATTACCTCGACAACTGGCTCATTCTGGCCCCCTCGCGAGAGTTACTATGCGCGCACAGAGACCAGGTGCTCAAGCACCTCAGCAGTTTGGGGTTTCAGGTCAACTGGGAGAAGAGCAAGCTCACCCCGGTCCAGAGCATCTCTTTTCTCGGTTTGGAGTTAGACTCAGTCTCAATGACAGCACGTCTCTCCAACGAGCGTGCTCAGTCAGTGCTGAAATGCCTCGCTTCCTTCAAGCCAGGCACCGTGGTCCCTCTAAAACGTTTCCAACAGCTCCTGGGGCATATGGCATCCTTCACGGCGGCCGTGCCGCTGGGGTTGATGCATATGAGACCACTTAAGCACTGGCTCCAGACTCGAGTCCCGAGACGAGCATGGCGCTGCGGCATGCACAACGTGAAAGTTACCACTGCCTGCCGCCAAGCCTTCAAACCCTGGACAGATCTCTGCTTTCTACGGGCAGGAGTTCCCTTGCAGCAGGTGTCCTGACGCGTTCTGGTTACAACCGACGCCTCCAAACTGGGTTGGGGCGCCGTGTGCAACGGGAACGCAGCCGCAGGCCGGTGGAACCTTTGGAGCCAGGAGAGACTCAAGTCACTGCGCGCCACTCACATCCCCGGCAACCTCAATGCGGTAGCGGACGCGCTGTCAAGACAGAGATTGCCCGGCGGAGAGTGGAGGCTCCACCCCCAGTCGGTTCAGCTGATTTGGGACAGGTTCGGCAAGGCCCAGGTAGACCTGTTTGCCTCCCAGGAAACCTCCCACTGCCCGCTCTGGTATGCCATGACAGAGGCTCCCCTCGGGGCAGATGCTCTGGTGCACAGCTGGCCCGCGGGGCTGGGCAAGTACGCATTTCCCCCAGTGAGCCTTCTTGCACAGGTGCTATGCAAGGTCAGGGAGGACGAAGAGCAAGTCACTCTGGTGGCCCCCTACTGGCCCACCCGGACTTGGTTCTCGGACCTCACGCTCCTCACGACAGCCCCTCCCTGGCGAATTCCCCTGAGGAAGGATCTTCTTTCTCAGGGATGGGGCACGCTCTGGCACCCGCACCCAGACCTCTGGAACCTCCACGTCTGGCCCCTGGACGGGACGCGGAAGATCTAGCTGGCCTGCCACCGACCGTCATAGATACTATCAACCAAGCCAGAGCCCACTCGACCAGGCATCTTTACGCCCTAAAGTGGCGTCTGTTCGCATACTAGTGTTCTTCCCGAGCCGAAGACCCACAGAAGTGCGTGGTTAGGTCATTGCTCGTGTTTCTACAGGAGAGGCTGGAGAGGAGGCTGTCCCCCTCCACCCTCAAGGTGTATGTCGCTGCTATCGCGGCTCACCACGATACGGTAGATGGCAAGTCTCTTGGTAAGCACGACTTCATTGTCAGGTTCCTAAAAGGTGCCCGGAGGCTGACTCCCTCCCGGCCTAACCTGTTCCCCTCCTGGGATCTCTCGGTCGTCCTCACGGGCCTCCAGAGACCCCCCTTCGAGCCGCTAGATTCAGCTGGACTCAGGGCCCTCTCTCTCAAGACCGCCCTGCTGATCGCGCTCGCCTCCATCAAGAGGGTCGGGGACCTGCAAGCGTTCTCTGTTAGCGAAAACTTGCCTGGAGTTCGGTCCGGCAGACACTTACTTGATCCTAAGACCGCGACCGGGCTATGTGCCCAAGGTTCCTACCACACCCTTCAGGGATCAGGTAGTGAACCTGCAAGTGCTGCCCCGGGAGGAGGCATACCCAGCCCTTTCGTTGCTGTGTCCAGTATGTGCTTTGCGTATCTATCTGGACCACACACAGAGCACTAGACGCTCTGAGCAGCTTTTTGTCTGCTTCGGGGGACAGCGGAAAGGGAACGCTGTCTCCAAACAGAGGTTTGCCCACTGGGTTGTCGACGCCATTTCATTAGCTTATCACACCGAGGCTATGCCCCCCCCCTCCTTGCGGGTTTAAGCTCACTCCACCAGGGGTGTTGCGTCCTCATGGGCACTGGCCAGGGGCATCTCCCTAGCAGACATTGAGTCAGTATCGAGTTGAGTCAGTATCGTCCCGTGTTTTCTCAGGTCCGAGCCCGTAGAACTCGGTAGCACGCTGACGATCTGACCGGGTGAATCGCTTGCGCCTAGCGCCCTTTCTCTCAACCGAGGGAAAACAGTGCTCCTCCGTTCCCAGGAGATCCCATCTTCGGGTCACTGGTTGACTCCTCCCTAGCACTCGTGGGTCCGCAGTTCAGCGTAGGAACTCGCCGACCCAAGCCACTGCGGGTACCTCAAGCTACCCTGTACTGGTGGAATGACCTTCCCAACTCAATCCGGGAAGCTAACTCAATCTCTATCTTCAAAAAACGGCTAAAAACACATTTTTTCCAAAAGCACTTAACCGGTCACTAAAAAAAAAAAAAATAAAAAAAAATGATAATAATTATTTACATGTCTTGTTGCACTTAAATGTGTTTTTTATACTATTATGATGATAGTGAAACTTTGTAATATGGCACTTTTTGTACCACTGTCTCCCTAAGATGATTCGCTGATGTTCTTCCTCTTTTGTAAGTCGCTTTGGATAAAAGCGTCTGCCAAATGAATAAATGTAAATGTAAATGTAAATGTAGAGGTGCTCCACAAGTAAGGCCTCCTGTTCGGACTCCCCCTGTGTGTAATGCCACGGTACTGTCCCCTCACGAGCGGACCCCCGTGTCTCCCTTAGGCAGTTACAGCTGCCTTGGTCGCTGTGCTGTTCGCTACCCCCCCCCTACGAGGTTGGGTCTACCACCGCACCAACTTTTCCACATAGGTCCTAAGTTAGGCCATCTGATGTATTTGCCAATTTTTGCCTCCCCTGCCGGGTAGGTGTGGCCTCCGCAGGGTCTTCTCTGCCCTGAAAGAAGGGCTAAGATCCCCTTCCCTCAATGCGTGTAAGGGCCCCGGCCGTAGTTGCTCTATGCGAGAAACATAGAGAGAAAAGAGGCCCAGCCAGGCTGGAGTCTGATGGCTTAAATGGGGCATTGGGGAAGGGTACTTGCAGCCTGATACAGTTGGTCGTCCTGCACGTAAGAATACCTGCTCACTCCTGTATTAGCAGTTCACGTACACGGCTCAGCGCATGGCACTTTATAAGTGGACCCCTAGTGTCGCTTCTCTGACACAACGTGGAGAGAGCGACAGAAGGGGAACGTCTAGGTTATGTATGTAACCTCCGTTCCCTGATGGAGGGAACGAGACGTTGTGTCTCCCCCGCCACGTCGCTGAGCCGAGCCACTGTTGTGGCCGGACCATTTCCGGCTCCTCAGAAAAATCCTGAATGAACTCCCGTATTTGCGCCGCTTAAATACCCGTATGTCCGGGGGCAGGACATGCAAATACTGGCTGCCAACTCTCATTGGCCTTTTTTCAAAGATCAGAGGTGGATATCGGCGCTCAAGAGAGACCCCTAGTGTTGCTTCTCTGACACAACGTGGAGAGAGCGACAGAAGGGGAACATCTAATATTCGAGTTTTGGGGGGATCTTATTTTGGAATTCAACATCAGAATGTCCTGAAACATTGTAGTTCACACCTTGAGAAGGTGTCCTCCCCATCTGAGGTGAAATTGGTCTGTGGAAGCTAGGACTTTTATTTTTATGATTTTCTGAATGTACGGACAAAAAAAGGTAATATATGAGATTTGGGGGGCTCTTATTTTGGAATTCAACATCAGAATGTCCTGAAACATTGTAGTTCACACCTTGAGAAGGTGTCCTCCCCACCTGAGGTACAATTGGTCTGTGGAAGTTAGGACTTTCATTTTTATGTTTTTCTGAATGTGTACACAAAACATCTAATATGTAAGATTTGGGGGGCTCTTATTTTGGAATTCAAAATCAGAATGTCCTGAAACATTGTAGTTCACACCTTGAGAAGGTGTCCTCCCCACCTGAGGTGAAATTGGTCTGTGGAAACTAGGACTTTTATTTTTATGATTTTCTGAATGTGTAAACAAAACATCTAATATTCGAGTTTGGGGGACTCTTATTTTGGAATTCAACATCAGAATGTCCTGAAACATTGTAGTTCACACCTTGAGAAGGTGTCCTCCCCATCTGAGGTGAAATTGGTCTGTGGAAACTAGGACTTTTATTTTTATGATTTTCTGAATGTATGGACAAAAAAGGTAATATATGAGTTTTGGGGGGCTCTTATTTTGGAATTCAACATCAGAATGTCCTGAAACATTGTAGTTCACACCTTGAGAAGGAGTCTTCCCCACCTGAGGTACAATTGGTCTGTGTAAGCTAGGACTTTTATTTTTATGTTTTTCTGAATGTGTACACAAAACATCTAATATGTAAGTTTTGGGGGGCTCTTATTTTGGAATTAAACATCAGAATGTCCTGAAACATTGTAGTTCACACCTTGAGAAGGTGTCCTCCCCACCTGAGGTGAAATTGGTCTGTGGAAACTAGGACTTTTATTTTTATGATTTTCTGAATGTGTAAACAAAACATCTAATATGTAAGTTTTGGGGGGCTCTTATTTTGGAATTCAACATCAGAATGTCCTGAAACATTGTAGTTCACACCTTGAGAAGGTGTCCTCCCCACCTGAGGTGAAATTGGTCTGTGGAAACTAGGACTTTTATTTATATGATTTTCTGAATGTGTAAACAAAACATCTAATATTCGAGTTTGGGGGACTCTTATTTTGTAATTCAACATCAGAATGTCCTGAAACATTGTAGTTCACACTTTGAGAAGGTGTCCTCCCCATCTGAGGTGAAATTGGTCTGTGGAAACTAGGACTTTTATTTTTATGATTTTCTGAATATATGGACAAAAAAGGTAATGTATGAGATTTGGGGGGCTCTTATTTTGGAATTCAACATCAGAATGTCCTGAAACATTGTAGTTCACACCTTGAGAAGGTGTCCTCCCCACCTGAGGTACAATTGGTCTGTGGAAGCTAGGACTTTTATTTTTATGTTTTTCTGAATGTGTACACAAAACATCTAATATGTAAGTTTTGGGGGGCTCTTATTTTGGAATTCAACATCAGAATGTCCTTAAACATTGTAGTTCACACCTTGAGAAGGTGTCCTCCCCACCTGAGGTGAAATTGGTCTGTGGAAACTAGGACTTTTATTTTTATGATTTTCTGAATGTGTAAACAAAACATCTAATATTCGAGTTTGGGGGACTCTTATTTTGGAATTCAACATCAGAATGTCCTGAAACATTGTAGTTCACACCTTGAGAATGTGCCCTCCCCATCTGAGGTGAAATTGGTCTGTGGAAGCTAGGACTTTTATTTTTATGATTTTTTGAATGTACGGACAAAAAAGGTCATATATGAGAGTTGGGGGGCTCTTATTTTGCAATTCAACATCAGAATGTCCTGAAACATTGTAGTTCACACCTTGAGAAGGTGTCCTCCCCATCTGAGGTGAAATTGGTCTGTGGAAACTAGGACTTTTATTTTTATGATTTTCTGAATGTATGGACAAAACATCTAATATGTGAGTTTTGGGGGCTCTTATTTTGGAATTCAACATCAGAATGTCCTGAAACATTGTAGTTCACACCTTGAGAAGGTGTCCTCCCCACCTGAGGTAAAATTGGTCTGTGGAAGCTAGGACTTTTATTTTTATGTTTTTCTGAATGTGTACACAAAACATCTAATATGTAAGTTTTGGGGGGCTCTTATTTTGGAATTCAACATCAGAATGTCCTGAAACATTGTAGTTCACACCTTGAGAAGGTGTCCTCCCCACCTGAGGTGAAATTGGTCTGTGGAAACTAGGACTTTTATTTTTATGATTTTCTGAATGTGTAAACAAAACATCTAATATGTAAGTTTTGGGGGCTCTTATTTTGGAATTCAACATCAGAATGTCCTGAAACATTGTAGTTCACACCTTGAGAAGCAGTCCTCCCCATCTGAGGTGAAATTGGTCTGTGGAAACTAGGACTTTTATTTTTATGATTTTCTGAATGTGTAAACAAAACATCTAATATTCGAGTTTGGGGGACTCTTATTTTGTAATTCAACATCAGAATGTCCTGAAACATTGTAGTTCACACCTTGAGAAGGTGTCCTCCCCATCTGAGGTGAAATTGGTCTGTGGAAACTAGGACTTTTATTTTTATGATTTTCTGAATGTATGGACAAAACAGCTAATATATGAGATTTGGGGGCTCTTATTTTGGAATTCAACATCAGAATGTCCTGAAACATTGTAGTTCACACCTTGAGAAGGTGTCCTCCCCATCTGAGGTGACAATTGGTCTGTGGAAGCTAGGACTTTTATTTTTATGATTTTCTGAATGTGTAAACAAAACATCTAATATGTAAGTTTTGGGGGCTCTTATTTTGGAATTCAACATCAGAATGTCCTTAAACATTGTAGTTCACACCTTGAGAAGGTGTCCTCCCCACCTGAGGTGAAATTGGTCTGTGGAAACTAGGACTTTTATTTTTATGATTTTCTGAATGTGTAAACAAAACATCTAATATTCGAGTTTGGGGACTCTTATTTTGGAATTCAACATCAGAATGTCCTGAAACATTGTAGTTCACACCTTGAGAATGTGCCCTCCCCATCTGAGGTGAAATTGGTCTGTGGAAGCTAGGACTTTTATTTTTATGATTTTTTGAATGTACGGACAAAAAAGGTCATATATGAGATTTGGGGGGGCTCTTATTTTGCAATTCAACATCAGAATGTCCTGAAACATTGTAGTTCACACCTTGAGAAGGTGTCCTCCCCATCTGAGGTGAAATTGGTCTGTGGAAACTAGGACTTTTATTTTTATGATTTTCTGAATGTGTAAACAAAACATCTAATATTCGAGTTTGGGGGGCTCTTATTTTGGAATTCAACATCAGAATGTCCTGAAACATTGTAGTTCACACCTTGAGAAGGTGTCCTCCCCACCTGCGGTACAATTGGTCTGTGGAAGCTAGGACTTTTATTTTTATGTTTTTCTGAATGTGTACACAAAACATCTAATATGTAATTTTGGGGGCTCTTATTTTGGAATTCAACATCAGAATGTCCTGAAACATTGTAGTTCACACCTTGAGAAGGTGTCCTCCCCACCTGAGGTGAAATTGGTCTGTGGAAACTAGGACTTTTATTTTTATGATTTTCTGAATGTGTAAACAAAACATCTAATATTCGAGTTTGGGGGCTCTTATTTTGGAATTCAACATCAGAATGTCCTGAAACATTGTAGTTCACACCTTGAGAAAGTGTCCTCCCCATCTGAGGTGAAATTGGTCTGTGGAAACTAGGACTTTTATTTTTATGATTTTCTGAATGTGTAAACAAAACATCTAATATTCGAGTTTGGGGGCTCTTATTTTGGAATTCAACATCAGATGTCTTGAAACATTGTAGTTCACACCTTGAGAAGGTGTCCTCCCCACCTGAGGTAAAATTGGTCTGTGGAAGCTAGGACTTTTATTTTTATGATTTTCTGAATGTATGGACAAAAATCTAATATGTAAGTTTTGGGGGGCTCTTATTTTGGAATTCAACATCAGAATGTCCTGAAACATTGTAGTTCACACCTTGAGAAGGTGTCCTCCCCACCTGAGGTAAAATTGGTCTGTGGAAGCTAGGACTTTTATTTTTATGTTTTTCTGAATGTGTACACAAAAATCTAATATGTAAGATTTGGGGGGCTCTTATTTTGGAATTCAACATCAGAATGTCCTGAAACATTGTAGTTCACACCTTGAGAAGGTGTCCTCCCCACCTGAGGTGAAATTGGTCTGTGGAAACTAGGACTTTTATTTTTATGATTTTCTGAATGTGTAAACAAAACATCTAATATTCGAGTTTGGGGGGCTCTTATTTTGGAATTCAACATCAGAATGTCCTGAAACATTGTAGTTCACACCTTGAGACAGTGTCCTCCCCATCTGAGGTGAAATTGGTCTGTGGAACCTAGGACTTTTATTTTTATGATGTTCTGAATGTGTAAACAAAACATCTAATATTCGAGTTTGGGGGGCTCTTATTTTGGAATTCAACATCAGAATGTCCTGAAACATTGTAGTTCACACCTTGAGAAGATGTCCTCCCCATCTGAGGTGAAATTGGTCTGTGGAAACTAGGACTTTTATTTTTATGATGTTCTGAATGTGTAAACAAAACATCTAATATTCGAGTTTGGGGGGCTCTTATTTTGGAATTCAACATCAGAATGTCCTGAAACATTGTAGTTCACACCTTGAGAAGGTGTCCTCCCCATCTGAGGTGAAATTGGTCTGTGGAAACTAGGACTTTTATTTTTATGATGTTCTGAATGTGTAAACAAAACATCTAATATTCGAGTTTGGGGGGCTCTTATTTTGGAATTCAACATCAGAATGTCCTGAAACATTGTAGTTCACACCTTGAGAAGGTGTCCTCCCCACCTGAGGTGAAATTGGTCTGTGGAAACTAGGACTTTTATTTTTATGATTTTCTGAATGTGTAAACAAAACATCTAATATATCGAGATTTGGGGGACTCTTATTTTGGAATTCAACATCAGAATGTCCTGAAACATTGTAGTTCACACCTTGAGAATGTGCCCTCCCCATCTGAGGTGAAATTGGTCTGTGGAAGCTAGGACTTTTATTTTTATGATTTTTTGAATGTACGGACAAAAAGGTCATATATGAGAGTTGGGGGGCTCTTATTTTGCAATTCAACATCAGAATGTCCTGAAACATTGTAGTTCACACCTTGAGAAGGTGTCCTCCCCATCTGAGGTGAAATTGGTCTGTGGAAACTAGGACTTTTATTTTTATGATTTTCTGAATGTGTAAACAAAACATCTAATATTCGAGTTTGGGGGGCTCTTATTTTGGAATTCAACATCAGAATGTCCTGAAACATTGTAGTTCACACCTTGAGAAGGTGTCCTCCCCACCTGCGGTACAATTGGTCTGTGGAAGCTAGGACTTTTATTTTTATGTTTTTCTGAATGTGTACACAAAACATCTAATATGTAATTTTGGGGGGCTCTTATTTTGGAATTCAACATCAGAATGTCCTGAAACATTGTAGTTCACACCTTGAGAAGGTGTCCTCCCCACCTGAGGTGAAATTGGTCTGTGGAAACTAGGACTTTTATTTTTATGATTTTCTGAATGTGTAAACAAAACATCTAATATTCGAGTTTGGGGGGCTCTTATTTTGGAATTCAACATCAGAATGTCCTGAAACATTGTAGTTCACACCTTGAGAAAGTGTCCTCCCCATCTGAGGTGAAATTGGTCTGTGGAAACTAGGACTTTTATTTTTATGATTTTCTGAATGTGTAAACAAAACATCTAATATTCGAGTTTGGGGGCTCTTATTTTGGAATTCAACATCAGAATGTCTTGAAACATTGTAGTTCACACCTTGAGAAGGTGTCCTCCCCACCTGAGGTAAAATTGGTCTGTGGAAGCTAGGACTTTTATTTTTATGATTTTCTGAATGTATGGACAAAAATCTAATATGTAAGTTTTGGGGGGCTCTTATTTTGGAATTCAACATCAGAATGTCCTGAAACATTGTAGTTCACACCTTGAGAAGGTGTCCTCCCCACCTGAGGTAAATTGGTCTGTGGAAGCTAGGACTTTTATTTTTATGTTTTTCTGAATGTGTACACAAAAATCTAATATGTAAGATTTGGGGGGCTCTTATTTTGGAATTCAACATCAGAATGTCCTGAAACATTGTAGTTCACACCTTGAGAAGGTGTCCTCCCCACCTGAGGTGAAATTGGTCTGTGGAAACTAGGACTTTTATTTTTATGATTTTCTGAATGTGTAAACAAAACATCTAATATTCGAGTTTGGGGGGGTTCTTATTTTGGAATTCAACATCAGAATGTCCTGAAACATTGTACTTCACACCTTGAGACAGTGTCCTCCCCATCTGAGGTGAAATTGGTCTGTGGAAACTAGGACTTTTATTTTTATGATGTTCTGAATGTGTAAACAAAACATCTAATATTCGAGTTTGGGGGGCTCTTATTTTTGAATTCAACATCAGAATGTCCTGAAACATTGTAGTTCACACCTTGAGAAGGTGTCCTCCCCATCTGAGGTGAAATTGGTCTGTGGAAACTAGGACTTTTAATTTTATGATGTTCTGAATGTGTAAACAAAACATCTAATATTCGAGTTTGGGGGCTCTTATTTTGGAATTCAACATCAGAATGTCCTGAAACATTGTAGTTCACACCTTGAGAAGGTGTCCTCCCCATCTGAGGTGAAATTGGTCTGTGGAAACTAGGACTTTTATTTTTATGATTTTCTGAATGTATGGCCAAAAAAGGTAATATATGAGATTTGGGGGGGGGGCTCTTATTTTGGAAGACAACATCAGATTGTCTTGAAACATTGTAGTTCACACCTTGAGAAGGTGTCCTCCCCACCTGAGGTGAAATTGGTCTGTGGAAACTAGGACTTTTATTTTTATGATGTTCTGAATGTGTAAACAAAACATCTAATATTCGAGTTTGGGGGGCTCTTATTTTGGAATTCAACATCAGAATGTCCTGAAACATTGTAGTTCACACCTTGAGAAGGTGTCCTCCCCATCTGAGGTGAAATTGGTCTGTGGAAACTAGGACTTTTATTTTTATGATTTTCTGAATGTATGGCCAAAAAGGTAATATATGAGATTTTGGGGGGCTCTTATTTTGGAAGACAACATCAGATTGTCTTGAAACATTGTAGTTCACACCTTGAGAAGGTGTCCTCCCCACCTGAGGTAAAATTGGTCTGTGGAAGCTAGGACTTTTATTTTTATGATTTTCTGAATGTGTACACAAAACATCTAATATGTAAGTTTTGGGAGGCTCTTATTTTGGAATTCAACATCAGAATGTCCTGAAACATTGTAGTTCACACCTTGAGAAGGTGTCCTCCCCATCTGAGGTGAAATTGGTCTGTGGAAACTAGGACTTTTATTTTTATGATTTTCTGAATATATGGACAAAAAAGGTAATATATGAGATTTGGGGGGCTCTTATTTTGGAATTCAACATCAGAATGTCCTGAAACATTGTAGTTCACACCTTGAGAAGGTGTCCTCCCCACCTGAGGTACAATTGGTCTGTGGAAGCTAGGACTTTTATTTTTATGTTTTTCTGAATGTGTACACAAAACATCTAATATGTAAGTTTTGGGGGCTCTTATTTTGGAATTCAACATCAGAATGTCCTGAAACATTGTAGTTCACACCTTGAGAAGGTGTCCTCCCCACCTGAGGTGAAATTGGTCTGTGGAAACTAGGACTTTTATTTTTATGATTTTCTGAATGTGTAAACAAAACATCTAATATTCGAGTTTGGGGGACTCTTATTTTGGAATTCAACATCAGAATGTCCTGAAACATTGTAGTTCACACCTTGAGAAGGTGTCCTCCCCATCTGAGGTGAAATTGGTCTGTGGAAACTAGGACTTTTATTTTTATGATTTTCTGAATGTATGGACAAAAAAGGTAATATATGAGATTTGGGGGGCTCTTATTTTGGAATTCAACATCAGAATGTCCTGAAACATTGTAGTTCACACCTTGAGAAGGTGTCCTCCCCATCTGAGGTGAAATTGGTCTGTGGAAGCTAGGACTTTTATTTTTATGATTTTCTGAATGTATGGACAAAAAAGGTAATATATGAGATTTGGGGGCTCTTATTTTGCAATTCAACATCAGAATGTCCTGAAACATTGTAGTTCACACCTTGAGAAGGTGTCCTCCCCATCTGAGGTGAAATTGGTCTGTGGAAACTAGGACTTTTATTTTTATGATTTTCTGAATGTGTAAACAAAACATCTAATATTCGAGTTTGGGGGGCTCTTATTTTGGAATTCAACATCAGAATGTCCTGAAACATTGTAGTTCACACCTTGAGAAGGTGTCCTCCCCACCTGCGGTACAATTGGTCTGTGGAAGCTAGGACTTTTATTTTTATGTTTTTCTGAATGTGTACACAAAACATCTAATATGTAAGTTTTGGGGGCTCTTATTTTGGAATTCAAAATCAGAATGTCCTGAAACATTGTAGTTCACACCTTGAGAAGGTGTCCTCCCCACCTGAGGTGAAATTGGTCTGTGGAAACTAGGACATTTATTTTTATGATGTTCTGAATGTGTAAACAAAACATCTAATATTCGAGTTTGGGGGGCTCTTATTTTGGAATTCAACATCAGAATGTCCTGAAACATTGTAGTTCACACCTTGAGAAGGTGTCCTCCCCATCTGAGGTGAAATTGGTCTGTGGAAACTAGGACTTTTATTTTTATGATTTTCTGAATGTATGGCCAAAAAAGGTAATATATGAGAATTGGGGGGGGCTCTTATTTTGGAAGACAACATCAGATTGTCTTGAAACATTGTAGTTCACACCTTGAGAAGGTGTCCTCCCCACCTGAGGTAAAATTGGTCTGTGGAAGCAAGGACTTTTATTTTTATGATTTTCTGAATGTGTACACAAAACATCTAATATGTAAATTTTGGGGGGCTCTTATTTTGGAATTCAACATCAGAATGTCCTGAAACATTGTAGTTCACACCTTGAGAAGGTGTCCTCCCCACCTGAGGTACAATTGGTCTGTGGAAGCTAGGACTTTTATTTTTATGTTTTTCTGAATGTGTACACAAAACATCTAATATGTAATTTTGGGGGCTCTTATTTTGGAATTCAACATCAGAATGTCCTGAAACATTGTAGTTCACACCTTGAGAAGGTGTCCTCCCCACCTGAGGTGAAATTGGTCTGTGGAAACTAGGACTTTTATTTTTATGATTTTCTGAATGTGTAAACAAAACATCTAATATTCGAGTTTGGGGGCTCTTATTTTGGAATTCAACATCAGAATGTCCTGAAACATTGTAGTTCACACCTTGAGAAAGTGTCCTCCCCATCTGAGGTGAAATTGGTCTGTGGAAACTAGGACTTTTATTTTTATGATTTTCTGAATGTGTAAACAAAACATCTAATATTCGAGTTTGGGGGGCTCTTATTTTGGAATTCAACATCAGAATGTCTTGAAACATTGTAGTTCACACCTTGAGAAGGTGTCCTCCCCACCTGAGGTAAAATTGGTCTGTGGAAGCTAGGACTTTTATTTTTATGATTTTCTGAATGTATGGACAAAAATCTAATATGTAAGATTTGGGGGGCTCTTATTTTGGAATTCAACATCAGAATGTACTGAAACATTGTAGTTCACACCTTGAGAAGGTGTCCTCCCCACCTGAGGTGAAATTGGTCTGTGGAACCTAGGACTTTTATTTTTATGATTTTCTGAATGTGTAAACAAAACATCTAATATTCGAGTTTGGGGGGCTCTTATTTTGGAATTCAACATCAGAATGTCCTGAAACATTGTAGTTCACACCTTGAGAAAGTGTCCTCCCCATCTGAGGTGAAATTGGTCTGTGGAAACTAGGACTTTTATTTTTATGATTTTCTGAATGTGTAAACAAAACATCTAATATTCGAGTTTGGGGGGCTCTTATTTTGGAATTCAACATCAGAATGTCTTGAAACATTGTAGTTCACACCTTGAGAAGGTGTCCTCCCCACCTGAGGTAAAATTGGTCTGTGGAAGCTAGGACTTTTATTTTTATGATTTTCTGAATGTATGGACAAAAATCTAATATGTAAGTTTTGGGGGCTCTTATTTTGGAATTCAACATCAGAATGTCCTGAAACATTGTAGTTCACACCTTGAGAAGGTGTCCTCCCCACCTGAGGTGAAATTGGTCTGTGGAAGCTAGGACTTTTATTTTTATGTTTTTCTGAATGTGTACACAAAAATCTAATATGTAAGTTTTGGGGGGCTCTTATTTTGGAATTCAACATCAGAATGTCCTGAAACATTGTAGTTCACACCTTGAGAAGGTGTCCTCCCCACCTGAGGTAAAATTGGTCTGTGGAAGCTAGGACTTTTATTTTTATGTTTTTCTGAATGTGTACACAAAAATCTAATATGTAAGATTTGGGGGGCTCTTATTTTGGAATTCAACATCAGAATGTCCTGAAACATTGTAGTTCACACCTTGAGAAGGTGTCCTCCCCACCTGAGGTGAAATTGGTCTGTGGAAACTAGGACTTTTATTTTTATGATTTTCTGAATGTGTAAACAAAACATCTAATATTCGAGTTTGGGGGGCTCTTATTTTGGAATTCAACATCAGAATGTCCTGAAACATTGTAGTTCACACCTTGAGAAGGTGTCCTCCCCATCTGAGGTGAAATTGGTCTGTGGAAACTAGGACTTTTATTTTTATGATTTTCTGAATGTATGGCCAAAAAAGGTAATATATGAGATTTGGGGGGCTCTTATTTTGGAAGACAACATCAGATTGTCTTGAAACATTGTAGTTCACACCTTGAGAAGGTGTCCTCCCCACCTGAGGTAAAATTGTTCTGTGGAAGCTAGGACTTTTATTTTTATGTTTTTCTGAATGTGTACACAAAACATCTAATATGTAAGTTTTGGGGGCTCTTATTTTGGAATTCAACATCAGAATGTCCTGAAACATTGTAGTTCACACCTTGAGAAGGTGTCCTCCCCACCTGAGGTGAAATTGGTCTGTGGAAACTAGGACTTTTATTTTTATGATGTTCTGAATGTGTAAACAAAACATCTAATATTCGAGTTTGGGGGGCTCTTATTTTGGAATTCAACATCAGAATGTCCTGAAACATTGTAGTTCACACCTTGAGAAGGTGTCCTCCCCATCTGAGGTGAAATTGGTCTGTGGAAACTAGGACTTTTATTTTTATGATTTTCTGAATGTATGGCCAAAAAAGGTAATATATGAGATTTGGGGGGGGCTCTTATTTTGGAAGACAACATCAGATTGTCTTGAAACATTGTAGTTCACACCTTGAGAAGGTGTCCTCCCCACCTGAGGTAAAATTGTTCTGTGGAAGCTAGGACTTTTATTTTTATGTTTTTCTGAATGTGTACACAAAACATCTAATATGTAAGTTTTGGGGGCTCTTATTTTGGAAGACAACATCAGATTGTCTTGAAACATTGTAGTTCACACCTTGAGAAGGTGTCCTCCCCACCTGAGGTGAAATTGGTCTGTGGAAACTAGGACTTTTATTTTTATGATGTTCTGAATGTGTAAACAAAACATCTAATATTCGAGTTTGGGGGGCTCTTATTTTGGAATTCAACATCAGAATGTCCTGAAACATTGTAGTTCACACCTTGAGAAGGTGTCCTCCCCATCTGAGGTGAAATTGGTCTGTGGAAACTAGGACTTTTATTTTTATGATTTTCTGAATATATGGCCAAAAAAGGTAATATATGAGATTTGGGGGGGGGGCTCTTATTTTGGAAGACAACATCAGATTGTCTTGAAACATTGTAGTTCACACCTTGAGAAGGTGTCCTCCCCACCTGAGGTAAAACTGGTCTGTGGAAGCAAGGACTTTTATTTTTATGATTTTCTGAATGTGTACACAAAACATCTAATATGTAAATTTTGGGGGGCTCTTATTTTGGAATTCAACATCAGAATGTCCTGAAACATTGTAGTTCACACCTTGAGAAGGTGTCCTCCCCATCTGAGGTGAAATTGGTCTGTGGAAACTAGGACTTTTATTTTTATGATTTTCTGAATATATGGCCAAAAAAGGTAATATATGAGATTTGGGGGGGCTCTTATTTTGGAAGACAACATCAGATTGTCTTGAAACATTGTAGTTCACACCTTGAGAAGGTGTCCTCCCCACCTGAGGTAAAACTGGTCTGTGGAAGCAAGGACTTTTATTTTTATGATTTTCTGAATGTGTACACAAAACATCTAATATGTAAATTTTGGGGGCTCTTATTTTGGAATTCAACATCAGAATGTCCTGAAACATTGTAGTTCACACCTTGAGAAGGTGTCCTCCCCATCTGAGGTGAAATTGGTCTGTGGAAACTAGGACTTTTATTTTTATGATTTTCTGAATGTATGGCCAAAAAGGTAATATATGAGATTTGGGGGGCTCTTATTTTGGAAGACAACATCAGATTGTCTTGAAACATTGTAGTTCACACCTTGAGAAGGTGTCCTCCCACCTGAGGTAAAATTGGTCTGTGGAAGCTAGGACTTTTATTTTTATGATTTTCTGAATGTGTACACAAAACATCTAATATGTAAATTTTGGGGGCTCTTATTTTGGAATTCAACATCAGAATGTCCTGAAACATTGTAGTTCACACCTTGAGAAGGTGTCCTCCCCACCTGAGGTACAATTGGTCTGTGGAAGCTAGGACTTTTATTTTTATGTTTTTCTGAATGTGTACACAAAACATCTAATATGTAAGTTTTGGGGGCTCTTATTTTGGAATTCAACATCAGAATGTCCTGAAACATTGTAGTTCACACCTTGAGAAGGTGTCCTCCCCACCTGAGGTGAAATTGGTCTGTGGAAACTAGGACTTTTATTTTTATGATTTTCTGAATGTGTAAACAAAACATCTAATATTCGAGTTTGGGGGCTCTTATTTTGGAATTCAACATCAGAATGTCCTGAAACATTGTAGTTCACACCTTGAGAAGGTGTCCTCCCCATCTGAGGTGAAATTGGTCTGTGGAAACTAGGACTTTTATTTTTATGATGTTCTGAATGTGTAAACAAAACATCTAATATATCGAGTTTGGGGGCTCTTATTTTGGAATTCAACATCAGAATGTCCTGAAACATTGTAGTTCACACCTTGAGAAGGTGTCCTCCCCACCTGAGGTGAAATTGGTCTGTGGAAACTAGGACTTTTATTTTTATGATGTTCTGAATGTGTAAACAAAACATCTAATATTCGAGTTTGGGGGCTCTTATTTTGGAATTCAACATCAGAATGTCCTGAAACATTGTAGTTCACACCTTGAGAAGGTGTCCTCCCCATCTGAGGTGAAATTGGTCTGTGGAAACTAGGACTTTTATTTTTATGATTTTCTGAATGTATGGCCAAAAAAGGTAATATATGAGATTTGGGGGGCTCTTATTTTGGAAGACAACATCAGATTGTCTTGAAACATTGTAGTTCACACCTTGAGAAGGTGTCCTCCCCACCTGAGGTAAAATTGGTCTGTGGAAGCAAGGACTTTTATTTTTATGATTTTCTGAATGTGTACACAAAACATCTAATATGTAAATTTTGGGGGGCTCTTATTTTGGAATTCAACATCAGAATGTCCTGAAACATTGTAGTTCACATCTTGAGAAGGTGTCCTCCCCACCTGAGGTACAATTGGTCTGTGGAAGCTAGGACTTTTATTTTTATGTTTTTCTGAATGTGTACACAAAACATCTAATATGTAATTTTGGGGGGCTCTTATTTTGGAATTCAACATCAGAATGTCCTGAAACATTGTAGTTCACACCTTGAGAAAGTGTCCTCCCCATCTGAGGTGAAATTGGTCTGTGGAAACTAGGACTTTTATTTTTATGATTTTCTGAATGTGTAAACAAAACATCTAATATTCGAGTTTGGGGGGCTCTTATTTTGGAATTCAACATCAGAATGTCCTGAAACATTGTAGTTCACACCTTGAGAAGGTGTCCTCCCCATCTGAGGTGAAATTGGTCTGTGGAAACTAGGACTTTTATTTTTATGATTTTCTGAATGTATGGCCAAAAAAGGTAATATATGAGTTTTGTGGGGGCTCTTATTTTGGAAGACAACATCAGATTGTCTTGAAACATTGTAGTTCACACCTTGAGAAGGTGTCCTCCCCATATGAGGTGAAATTGGTCTGTGGAAGCTAGGACTTTTATTTTTATGATTTTCTGAATGTGTAAACAAAACATCTAATATTCGAGTTTGGGGGGCTCTTATTTTGGAATTCAACATCAGAATGTCTTGAAACATTGTAGTTCACACCTTGAGAAGGTGTCCTCCCCACCTGAGGTAAAATTGGTCTGTGGAAGCTAGGACTTTTATTTTTATGATTTTCTGAATGTATGGACAAAAAGGTAATATACTGAGTTTTGGGGGGCTCTTATTTTGGAATACAACATCAGAATGTCCTGAAACATTGTAGTTCACACCTTGAGAAGGTGTCCTCCCACCTGAGGTAAAATTGGTCTGTGGAAGCTAGGACTTTTATTTTTATGTTTTTCTGAATGTGTACACAAAAATCTAATATGTAAGTTTTGGGGGGCTCTTATTTTGGAATTCAACATCAGAATGTCCTGAAACATTGTAGTTCACACCTTGAGAAGGTGTCCTCCCCACCTGAGGTGAAATTGGTCTGTGGAAACTAGGACTTTTATTTTTATGATTTTCTGAATGTGTAAACAAAACATCTAATATTCGAGTTTGGGGGGCTCTTATTTTGGAATTCAACATCAGAATGTCCTGAAACATTGTAGTTCACACCTTGAGAAAGTGTCCTCCCCATCTGAGGTGAAATTGGTCTGTGGAAACTAGGACTTTTATTTTTATGATGTTCTGAATGTGTAAACAAAACATCTAATATTCGAGTTTGGGGGGCTCTTATTTTGGAATTCAACATCAGAATGTCCTGAAACATTGTAGTTCACACCTTGAGAAGGTGTCCTCCCCATCTGAGGTGAAATTGGTCTGTGGAAACTAGGACTTTTATTTTTATGATTTTCTGAATGTATGGCCAAAAAGGTAATATATGAGATTTGGGGGGCTCTTATTTTGGAAGACAACATCAGATTGTCTTGAAACATTGTAGTTCACACCTTGAGAAGGTGTCCTCCCCACCTGAGGTGAAATTGGTCTGTGGAAACTAGGACTTTTATTTTTATGATGTTCTGAATGTGTAAACAAAACATCTAATATTCGAGTTTGGGGGCTCTTATTTTGGAATTCAACATCAGAATGTCCTGAAACATTGTAGTTCACACCTTGAGAAGGTGTCCTCCCCATCTGAGGTGAAATTGGTCTGTGGAAACTAGGACTTTTATTTTTATGATTTTCTGAATGTATGGCCAAAAAGGTAATATATGAGATTTGGGGGGCTCTTATTTTGGAAGACAACATCAGATTGTCTTGAAACATTGTAGTTCACACCTTGAGAAGGTGTCCTCCCCACCTGAGGTGAAATTGGTCTGTGGAAACTAGGACTTTTATTTTTATGATGTTCTGAATGTGTAAACAAAACATCTAATATTCGAGTTTGGGGGCTCTTATTTTGGAATTCAACATCAGAATGTCCTGAAACATTGTAGTTCACACCTTGAGAAGGTGTCCTCCCCATCTGAGGTGAAATTGGTCTGTGGAAACTAGGACTTTTATTTTTATGATTTTCTGAATGTATGGCCAAAAAGGTAATATATGAGATTTGGGGGGCTCTTATTTTGGAAGACAACATCAGATTGTCTTGAAACATTGTAGTTCACACCTTGAGAAGGTGTCCTCCCCACCTGAGGTAAAATTGGTCTGTGGAAGCAAGGACTTTTATTTTTATGATTTTCTGAATGTGTACACAAAACATCTAATATGTAAATTTTGGGGGGCTCTTATTTTGGAATTCAACATCAGAATGTCCTGAAACATTGTAGTTCACACCTTGAGAAGGTGTCCTCCCCACCTGAGGTACAATTGGTCTGTGGAAGCTAGGACTTTTATTTTTATGTTTTTCTGAATGTGTACACAAAACATCTAATATGTAATTTTGGGGGGCTCTTATTTTGGAATTCAACATCAGAATGTCCTGAAACATTGTAGTTCACACCTTGAGAAGGTGTCCTCCCCACCTGAGGTGAAATTGGTCTGTGGAAACTAGGACTTTTATTTTTATGATTTTCTGAATGTGTAAACAAAACATCTAATATTCGAGTTTGGGGGGCTCTTATTTTGGAATTCAACATCAGAATGTCTTGAAACATTGTAGTTCACACCTTGAGAAGGTGTCCTCCCCACCTGAGGTAAAATTGGTCTGTGGAAGCTAGGACTTTTATTTTTATGATTTTCTGAATGTATGGACAAAAAAGGTAATATACGAGTTTTGGGGGGCTCTTATTTTGGAATACAACATCAGAATGTCCTGAAACATTGTAGTTCACACCTTGAGAAGGTGTCCTCCCCACCTGAGGTAAAATTGGTCTGTGGAAGCTAGGACTTTTATTTTTATGTTTTTCTGAATGTGTACACAAAAATCTAATATGTAAGTTTTGGGGGGCTCTTATTTTGGAATTCAACATCAGAATGTCCTGAAACATTGTAGTTCACACCTTGAGAAGGTGTCCTCCCCACCTGAGGTGAAATTGGTCTGTGGAAGCTAGGACTTTTATTTTTATGATTTTCTGAATGTGTAAACAAAACATCTAATATTCGAGTTTGGGGGGCTCTAATTTTGGAATTCAACATCAGAATGTCCTGAAACATTGTAGTTCACACCTTGCGAAAGTGTCCTCCCCATCTGAGGTGAAATTGGTCTGTGGAAACTAGGACTTTTATTTTTATGATTTTCTGAATGTGTAAACAAAACATCTAATATTCGAGTTTGGGGGGGCTCTTATTTTGGAATTCAACATCAGAATGTCTTGAAACATTGTAGTTCACACCTTGAGAAGGTGTCCTCCCCACCTGAGGTAAAATTGGTCTGTGGAAGCTAGGACTTTTATTTTTATGATTTTCTGAATGTGTAAACAAAACATCTAATATTCGAGTTTGGGGGGCTCTTATTTTAGAATTCAACATCAGAATGTCCTGAAACATTGTAGTTCACACCTTGAGAAAGTGTCCTCCCCATCTGAGGTGAAATTGGTCTGTGGAAACTAGGACTTTTATTTTTGTGATTTTCTGAATGTGTAAACAAAACATCTAATATTCGAGTTTGGGGGGCTCTTATTTTGGAATTCAACATCAGAATGTCCTGAAACATTGTAGTTCACACCTTGAGAAGGTGTCCTCCCCATCTGAGGTGAAATTGGTCTGTGGAAACTAGGACTTTTATTTTTATGATTTTCTGAATGTATGGCCAAAAAAGGTAATATATGAGTTTTGTGGGGGCTCTTATTTTGGAAGACAACATCAGATTGTCTTGAAACATTGTAGTTCACACCTTGAGAAGGTGTCCTCCCCATATGAGGTGAAATTGGTCTGTGGAAGCTAGGACTTTTATTTTTATGATTTTCTGAATGTGTACACAAAACATCTAATATGTAAGTTTTGGGGGGCTCTTATTTTGGAATTCAACATCAGAATGTCCTGAAACATTGTAGTTCACACCTTGAGAAGGTGTCCTCCCCATCTGAGGTGAAATTGGTCTGTTGAAGCTAGGACTTTTATTTTTATGATTTTCTGAATGTATGGACAAAAAAGGTAATATATGAGTTTTGGGGGGGGTTCTTCTTTTGGACTTCAATATATCATGTAGTGACAGGTTGTGAGGTGTGCTAAAATCTTTCTTTCTTTCGTTCTGTCTTCCTTTCTTTCTGACAGACAGACAGACAGAATAAATGAATGCATGTGAAATTGCCTTAGCAGGAATTAACTTGTTTTAGTTCTGACGGTCATACCGCAATAACCAGTGTATACGCGCACCACGAAATATAGGTGCGGCTAGTTTGACCGCTCATTTCGAAGTGGCGGCTGGCTTGACCGCAGTGACAAAAGCGGGGTTATAAAAGCAATGAGACATGAGAACATTGACTTGAATCTGAAGCGTTATAGAGAGAGAATGCCAAACGAACTGCAAGGTCTCGTTATGTGACTGATGAAAATGATAGAATAATAATAAAAAAAAAAGTACAATGCTCATAACTATAAAACCAACAAACAACATCGTATCAACGTAAAAGAACAGAACGACAGAAGTATGCCAATATCAAACAGCTACAAAGGATATAACTATTTCTTCTTTTCGTTGTAAAAAGCATGCTGAACGGTGTGTTGTTTACTCAAACCATATGTTTGTTTACTTCTGTAAGGGGTTAAACCGTTTCATTAGGCAATATGATGTTTATACACGTGTATTATTCGGTAGTCAATCTAAAAATATTTTATTTTAAGCCATAGTAAACAAAACTCATTACATTACATGGGGTCTTCAGATTTGAAAACACAACCCATTTAAAACAGAATGTCTAGTGTGTGCAAGCGTCACAGTTGAGACATACACGTTTGTGTGCGAGACTGCAGCGGGTGTTTAACACGTGCCATTATACTTGTTAGGGTTACCTTGTCTTGTTTCACCGTTGCCCTTTGTTCTGTTATGTATACCTTGTCTTGTTTCACCGTTGCCCTTTGTTCCGTTATGTATACCTTGTCTTGTTTCACCGTTGCCCTTTGTTTGTCATTTGTGTCACATTTGTAGTTCCGTAGTTTTCACTTTTGTCCCTCGTTTAGCTCCACAGTCTCCCTGTTAGCGTTCAGTGTTCTCCGTTCATTGTTTTCACCTGCCCTCGTTAATTTGCCATTGGTTTCTTTGTTTGTTCATTGGCCCCTTTGTCCTTTGTCCATGTATTTAAACCCTGTCTGTTTGTTCAGTCGCTGTCTATCGTTGAATGTTGTTAGCCTGGTATGTGTTCCCTGCCCGTTTTCTCAGTCTTGTGTTTATTTCCCCATTGAGGGTTTTTCTTTGTGTTTATTCATTTATCTGTTCAAATAAAGTAAGCTTGCATTTAGACCCGCTCTCCTCATCTGCCTTCGCTGCCTCCATTCGTAACAGAACGATAGACCACCAAATATGGATCTAGCAGCTTACTTTATGGAACTGACCCAGGTGGATTTGACCATCCGCGAATACTCCCACTTCTTTTCCACTGTTGCCATCCACCTCGGCTTTGACGACACATCCCTGAAGACCATCTACCGGCTCGGGCTACCAACACACCGGCAGAGGGAATTGCCGGACTCCGGAGACCTTACGTGGAGGGAGTATGTGAGTCTGGTCTTGAGGGAGCTCGCTGCCGGGGAGCCACCTCTCTCGATCCCGGTGTCCGCCGGAGGAAAAGAAGAAAGGCTTCTGCTCTCCAGTCTCCGCCTGCCACGGCCAGCGAGCCAGAGCCCTCGCCTGCCATGGCCAGCGAGCGAGAGCCCGCGCCTGCCACGGCCAGGGAGCCAGAGCCCGCGCCTGCCACGGCCAGCGAGCCAGCGCCTGTCGCCTGCCACGGCCAGCGAGCCAGCGCCTGTCGCCTGCCACGGCCAGCGAGCCAGCGCCTGTAGCCTCCGATGTCAGCGAGCCAGCGCCTGTAGCCTCCGATGTCAGCGAGCCAGCGCCTGTAGCCTCAGCCGTCAGCGAGCCAGTGCCTGTAGCCTCCGATGTCAGCGAGCCAGCGCCTGTCGCCTCCGATGTCAGCGAGCCAGCGCCTGTTGCCTCCGATGTCAGCGAGCCAGCGCCTGTAGCCTCCGATGTCAGCGAACCAGCACCTGTGGTCTTGTCCGTCCCGGCGCCAGTAACCATGACCGTCCAAGAGCCAGCACCTTCCGAGCTTTCCAGAGCTCCGCCTCCCGAGCTTTCCAGAGCTCCGCCTCCCGAGCTTTCCAGAGCTCCGCCTTCCGAGCCTCCCGAGCTTTCCAGAGCTCTGCCCCTCAAGTCACTCGAGTCTTCTAGGGCTCCACCTCTCAAGCCTCTCGAGCCTTCCAGGCCTCCGCCTCTAGAGCCTCCTATGGCACCACCTCCATCGGCTCCGCTGCCAGAGCCTTCCAGGTCTCCGCCTCTAGAGCCTCCTACGGCGCTACCTCCCTCGGCTAGGCCTCCTGAACCTGCCCCTGTCCGGTGGCCTCCTCCTGGGCCCCTGACCCTGTTCCTGGTCCCTGTCCTGTGGCCTCCTCCCAGGCTTCCTGACCCTGTTCCTGTCCTGTGGCCTCCTCCCAGGCCTCCTGACACGGTCCCTGTCCTGTGGCCTCCTCCCAGGCCTCCTGACCCGGTCCCTGTCATGTGGCCTCTTCCCAGGCCCCCTGACCTTGTCTCTGTCCTGTGGCCTCTTCCCAGGGCCCCTGACCTTGTCTCTGTCCTGTGGCCTCCTCCCAGGCCTCCTGACCTGGTCCCTGTCCTGTGGCCTCCTCCCAGGCTTCCTGACCCTGTTCCTGTCCTGTGGCCTCCTCCCAGGCCTCCTGACACGGTCCCTGTCCTGTGGCCTCCTCCCAGGCCTCCTGACCCGGTCCCTGTCATGTGGCCTCTTCCCAGGCCCCCTGACCCAGTCCTTGTCCTGTGGCCTCCTCCCAGACCATCCTGACCCGGTCCTCCAGTGGCCTCCTCCCAGGGCCCCTGACCTTGTTCCTGTCCTGTGGCCTCCTCCCAGGCCTCCTGACCCGGTCCCTGTCCTGTGGCCTCCTCCCAGGCCTCCTGACCCTGTTCCAGTCCTGTGGCCTCCTCCCAGGCCTCCTGCCCCGGTCCCTGTCCTGTGGCCGCCTCCCAGGCCTCCTGACCCGGTCCCTGTCCTGTGGCCTCCTCCCAGGCCTCCTGACCCGGTCCCTGTCCTGTGGCCTCTTCCCAGGCCCCCTGATCCTGTTCCCGTTCTGTGGCCTCCTCCCAGGCCTCCTGACCCTGTTCCCGTTCTGTGGCCTCCTCCCAGGCCTCCTGACCCGGTCCCTGTCCTGTGGCCTCTTCCCAGGCCCCCTGACCCTGTTCCCGTCCTGTGGCCTCTTCCCAGGCCCCCTGACCCTGTTCCCGTCCTGTGGCCTCCTCCCAGGCCTCCTGACCCTGTTCCAGTTCTGTGGCCTCCTCCCAGACCTCCTGCACCTGTCCTTGCCCTACGGCCAGGTCCCAAGCCTCCTGAACCTATCCTTGCCCTGTGGCCAGCTCCCAGACCTCCTGAACCGGCCCTTGCCCCATGGCCATCTCCTAGGCCACCAAAACCGGCCTCTGTCCTGTGGCCATGTCCCAGGTCCCCTGAACCGGCCCTTGGCCCATGGCCATCTCCCAGTCCACCTAAACCGGCCTCTGTCCTGTGGCCTGCTCCTAGGCCCCCTGAGCCGGCCCTTGCTTTATGGCCAGCCCCCGGGCCATCTAAACCTGTCCGTGCCCATCGATACCTCCCTGGTCCCCCAAACCTGTCCCTTTGTGCCCCCAGGGACTGCCTAATTGGCCCCATGGACTGTCTCATTTCCCTTTGCACCCTTGTGGACCGTCTCATTGCCCCTCGTTGCCCACTTGGACTGCCTGTCTGCCCCTCGTTGCCCCTTTGGACTGCCTGTCTGCCCCTCGTTGCCCCCTTGGACTTCCTGCCTGCCCATTATGCCCCCCTTGGACTTCCTGCCTGCCCATTATGCCCCCCTTGGACTTCCTGCCTGCCCTTTGTGCCCCCCAGTCAGTGGACACATTTGTGTTTTTTTTTGTTATGTGATGTTACTGTTGATCGTCTGGAATCCGATCCTTGAAGGGGGGCTCTGTTAGGTTACCTTGTCTTGTTTCACCGTTGCCCTTTGTACTGTTATGTATACCTTGTCTTGTTTCACCGTTGCCCTTTGTTCTGTTATGTATATCTGAGTGGTGGTGGTGTAGTGGTCTAAACCACATAACTGGTAAACTGGTAATCAGAAGATCACTGGTTCGATCCCCACAGCCACCACCATTGTGTCCTTGAGCAAGGCACTTAACTCCAGGTTGCTCTGGGGGGACTGTCCCTGTAATAAGTGCACTGTAAGTCGCTTTGGATAAAAGCATCTGCCAAATGCATAAATGTAAATGTAAATACCTTGTCTTGTTTCACCGTTGCCCTTTGTTTGTCATTTGTGTCACTTTTGTAGTTCCGTAGTTTGTTTAGCTCCACAGTCTCCCTCTTAGTTCTTAGTAATTTGTTAGTCTCGTGTTCTCCGTTCATTGTTTTCACCTGCCCTCGTTAATTTGCCATTGGTTTCTGTTTATCCCCTTGTTATCTTGTTTGAGTTCTGTTTGTTCATTGGCCCCTTTGTCCTTTGTCCATGTATTTAAACCCTGTCTGTTTGTTCAGTCGCTGTCTATCGTTGAATGTTGTTAGCCTGGTATGTGTTCCCTGCCCGTTTTCTCAGTCTTGTTTATTTCCCCATTGAGGGTTTTTCTTTGTGTTTATTCATTTATCTGTTCAAATAAAGTAAGCTTGCATTTAGACCCGCTCTCCTCGTCTGCCTTCGCTGCCTCCGTTCGTAACAATACTCGTTTAAAATGGCATTTATTTTCAAAAACAGTATTTTAGACATCAGTATGTTATTAAAACGGAAAGTTTTTTTTTTTTTTTATAGAATTCTGACTACATTTTTATTTTAACTATGAGATAAAATGCAGCAAACCACACATCCATTTAAATATGAACAAATAGTTTAACAAAAATAAAAGTTTTGTGTTTTGAATTATATTACTAAACACGATAAAGCATTTCACATAGTTTAAATGTATATTTAACATGTGTTGTCTTGCATTTTTACTTTTGACAAAGAGAAGTGTTTTTAAACATTAGATTGTCTAACATATCTCTAGCATTACCCCTTTAAAGATGCTGAACAAAAAAACATAAAATGTATTTAAAACTTGTATTTAAACAAAGAGCATTTTAAAGAAATACCATACATTAATTGTAAAATGTAACAAAGATTCTAAAATTTTCCACCCAAAGTCTTTCAATCGATACTGAGCTCTTACATGAAGTCAGAGGTCTGGGGTGGGAGGTTTTTCAGAATAGGCACCCCCCCCAGACATTCACTTCATATGCAGCACATATTATCATTAGCATAAATTTCAAACAGGCCCCACCTGAAAGAGGATTGATTTAATATGCATTCATAGTTGGACTTGCATTTGCAACTTTTTGTCCCCCCTTTGTCTCTTCTATGCATAAGGTATAAATGTATAGTCGGAACAATTACTGGAATGCAATATGATGATTCACCTGCAATACATAGAGAGAGTGTATATTACCAAGCATAATTTCTCCACTGCAATCCAAATGCAATTCACAACTGCCGTAGACCACTATCTTAAAATGTTTAATCTTTTTCCTATTTCATACCAGGTTCCAATGGTAAAGGATGTTTTGTTCCAGAAGTATGTGTGCAGATGGTGTTAGCATATTCATGAAGTAATTATTTCACTTTACATTAGAGAACAGCAGTTCCACATGCAGACTATAGATTGTAGCCTGCTCTGGTTCATGGCCAATAGTGCATAGCACATGTCTCTCATCTTTACTGTTTTTTTTTTTGGTGAATGACATCACAAAGAGCGTAGTGCTCTGAGGACCCCATCAATGGGTGGCAGTCATGATCCGTGGGTTCTTTCCTGTGAATCAGCCAGGGAAAATTAACCTTCAACTTGCCTTCTTTTGCATTTTGTATGTTTTCTTGTGAGGGATTTTGTACTCTATTCTCAAAAGTGTGGAAAGGTGGGTGACGTGGCCTTTGCTTGTTTGTGTGAGCCACTAGTCCTCTTGTATAATCATAAATTGTAACATTTGGAGTGTTTTCAAGACAGGAGAAGGTCTGCAAATTCATAAGGACTCTCCGCATCTCAAGTTAAACTTGACTGAATAAACAATGCCACAAGGACATGTGATCACACATATGCCACCTAAAGGACAGAAAACATTAGGGAAAATTTAGTTTTGTTCAAAAAATTCTGAAAGATCAGTGAAAACTTTCCATCTATACATAAACTAGGAGGTAATTACTGAATTGCCACATTACATGTGACACATGTCCATTTTACAGTGCCGCTACGGCATGACACACCTTTGAAACATTTAGCATTGAAATGCAAGAGGGTTATGCAATCCAATTAAGTCATGCAGGCAAGAAAGCAAGCCAGAGGTTACTCTGTTTGACATTTTCCTCAAGCAATTTGTGGACAAGATCCTTTTTGGAACCAGCTTCACAAACTCCAATCGGATCAAACGTACACATTTGTGAATAGGTTTGAGGAAAAAAGAATTATGGCACAGATAAGTCCTCAAGATACAAACTAAAAGGGTAAACCAATCTTTGTGGAGAGCCCTTGTAGAGACCAGTATGCTATGAAGTCAACAGTGTAATAATAGCAGCATGTGGTACACCAAAAACCTTCTGAAAAACTTAAACCACCACTTACTCTTGAAGTGAAGCAGCTCATCAGCAAGCCTTTCCTCAGTCAGAGGCACATCACCATCCTTCACTACAGAAGGATGAACCTTTGTATTTTCTGTATTTACTACTGCTGATGATTGTCTTGTTTTAGGACCTATCCATGGGGACTAGTAATGGTAACTTGGTAAAAGTGTTTTCTTTGCCACTTTAAGAATACAAAAAACCTAGCCATTTAACTCAACACACTAAAAATATATTATGTAAGACAGAAATTTGTATGAAACTACTTTGGTAAAACCATCTGCTTATCATGCCATCGATACTGCATCCCAAAATGTCTCAATGTAGACATGACCATCATAAGTTGGTGACTGGATTTCACACACTGTTGATGTAAAGTAACTGACTTCAAAGCAATAAACTCTTGTTAATTATTTCAACATTAAAGAATTGTAAAAGGAAAAAAGGCAACCAAAATCCTTTATACTTCCCTGGGATGCTCAATACCCCTTTATGAAGGTCTATCACGGTGCTTGTACTGTATCCACAGGAGTAAATGTAATCCAAATCACACAAAGCCTCAAAATGCACATATGCATTTATGATCAAATTACTTTTGGGCAAGGACTCTCCCTCAGTTACTGCAATTATCGGCATAACCCTACTTACTGCTGCAACAAAAAAGCCAAAAAATGTAAAATAAAAAAAGCAACAGAGAGACTTAATTATAATACTACTAATAAAAAATAGATCTTCTCCCCCCAAAAATCAGTTTCTAGTCATTTAAAGACCAACCCAAGCTCATATTCTCTAGTCTATTAAGTTGCAGTAAAAAACATTGTGGAGCGGAGGGGGGCGGGTCCGGGCTAGAATGTCGTACGCCCGGTCCCCAATCGGCCTGATGGGGCGCGCGAGGGATAAAGGCGGCCGGAGACGACGGTTCGAGAGAGAGAGAATTACGGGCATGTCCGACATGTGTGTGTTTATGTGTTTTGGTTTTGAGTTTAATTAAATATTATTTATATTGACAAGGCGGTTCTCGCCTCCTCCTTGCCCATCTTAACCCCCTTACATTGGTGCCGAAAACCGGGAAGGAGGAGGGATGCCCGTCACAGAGTCCTCGACACTACCGTCCACCCAGGGGAGCGCCACTACCATCTGTCGGGTGACGGAGTAACCCGACCGCCCGGACGCGGGGAACGGCCGCCGTCCGCGGGGCGAGTGGGGACTGGATTCCCCGACCTCCTGGGGCGATGGAGCCGCTGCCAGGGGCAGAGGAGTGCCCTGCCGTCCCCCAGAAATGCGGAGGGGTCGAGGTTAGACCGCCGTCCGTGAGGGGAGGAGGGAAGTAACTCCCCGATCGCCTGGAGCGGTAGGGCCGCTACCAGGGGTGGAGGAATGTCCCCAGGTGCCGCCAGAAAAGCGGAGGAGCGTTCTGTCCGCTGAGGGTCGGAGATTTGACTCCGGTTCGAGCGGAGAGGAGCGGCTGTCGTCTGCCGGAGAGTGTGGCGTAGTGTTGGAGGACCACGCAACTGTACATCAGAGAACCGGTGAGTGAGCTTCTTCTCTCTCTCCTCTCTCTCTTTCTCTGTCGCACCGTGTTGGCCTTTTCCTTCGCCTATTTTTTGTTGTTGTTGTTTTCCCCTCCTGTCTCCTCCCAGGTCGAGTAAGGCGGGGATGACCTGACGGGGCGCAAAGCACGCCCCTCCCCAGGAAAAGAGAGGGGGGGTGTAGGTCATGCCGGTGGCACCCCAGCCTGGGGTAATGCCGGGAGGAGTGTGGAGCGGAGGGGGGCGGGGCTGGGCTAGAATGTCGTACGCCCGGTCCCCAATCGGCCTGATGGGGCGCACGAGGGATAAAGGCGGCCGGTGACGACGGTTCGAGAGAGAGAGAGAATTACGGGCATGTCCATCATGTGTGTGTTTATGTGTTTTGGTTTTGAGTTTAATTAAATATTATTATATTGACAAGCCGGTTCTTGCCTCCTCCTTGCCCATCTTAACCCCCTTACAAAAATGTATACTTGAAATAGTTAAATTAAATTGTCTAGTTGCAAATAAAATAAAATATTCTCCCTCTGATATTGTACATGTAAAGAATTTCACAAAACCATACACGAATGTAGCGACTGGGTAATATTGTCGTTGAAGTTGTGTAAACCATCACACCATTCTTGGTATCTGTGTGTGAGGTTGCATTTATGGCAAACTCAAAATATATCAAATTTCAAAGCATAAGTGTATTATTTAAATAGCATAAATACATAATAGCATAAATGGTAAACAAAAGGCAATGACAAACACAAAAGGCAATCACAAAAAAAAATACCATAAATAATCATAAATACATAAATCACAACAGAACAAAACTAATACAACAGAAAAAATTATTATTAAAGTGTGTGTGTGTGTGTGTGTGTGTGTGTGTGTGTGTGTGTGTGTGTGTGTGTGTGTGTGTGTGAGAGAGAGAGAGTTAGGTAAAGGTAGGTCAGAAGAATCAAGGAATTACCTGGCACTTCCACTTTATACCTTTAATTTTCCATCACACCTTGACCATGGAGCTCTTAGGCAGTTGCAGATCCTACGAACTCATGTCACCCCACTTTTATTCAAGAAGTGCTATGAATGGCTATGATATCCAGGCCTCACTCTCTAGTGATGAGCAATGTCAAATTAGTCCCTTTGTTGTTTCTTCCTCTACTCCAATAACGTTCCTTATCCACATCACAGTACAAAGCAGCAAACTATCTTTCTCCTTACACAGCTTGGCACACCTCAACTTCACCTCAAACCAGTCTCAAATCTCTTGTTTCTCTTTGTCCTGAACGACCATCTTCCTTGTTACCTTTATAGTTGCCTTTATTGTTGACACCTAATAATCTAACGAGCAGCCATTTTAGTTCCTTATTGGATTTTAGGATCACAGTTTCTTTGTACCGCTGCTACAGGGTGTCTATAAAGTAAATTAATCCAACCAATAAACAAACTCCCGACATTCCCAAAATCTTGAAAAGATAATCTCATTCTACCATATCAAAGGCCTTTTCGTCGTCAAGTGAGATGGCAGCGACCGGAGACTGATCATTCGCCACTGACCACATGATATTGATGAGACACCTAATCAGAAGACACCTGATATTGATGAGACACCTAAACCTTATCAGAAGAGCTGCAGCCCCGAATAAACCCCACCTGATCTATGTGTATAAGAGATGTCATAACTTTACTTAATCGGTTAGCCAGAATTTTTGACAATATTTTTACATCTAGCTGGATCAGGGAAATTGGATGGTAACTTTTACACACACTTGGATCTTTGTCCATTTTAAGAATCGGATCCAGGCTTGTGTCATGGTTTCCATTCTTTTGTGATTCCGTATAAACTTCTAACAAAAGTGGAGCCAGTTCTGTAGCATGAGATCTAAAACATTCAGTGGCAGAACCATCTGGCCCCAGAGCCTTGCCAGTAGGCAAGGCCTTAATTACCTCGTCAAGCTCCTTGAATTTAAAGAAGAATTCTTTAAAGGTATTATTAAAAATCAATGGCCAAGGTAAACATTTTATCACCAGCAGATTTCACTAAGGGAATGGTAGAAAAAGAGTTAAAAGCTTCCTTGCTTTGTCCCCCAACTCAAAGTATGACTGTCTTGCCATGAATAGCCAAAACTTTGCTTTCCGCCACAAAATAGTATTATATCTGTATTTCAACTGGGTCAGTTCTCTGAAGCCATCAGACGACATTCGGCACTTCAGCTCTGCCGCAGCACTTTTAATATTCCCTTCCATCTCCACGAGTTCTCGTGCTTTGGATTTTTTGGTGAATGAGGCATACTGTGTGATCTGACCCTTAAGAACTGCCTTAAGTGTCTCCAAAGCCACACCCTCAGAAGATGCTGAGGGCCAGTTTGTCTCCATATAGATATCGATTTCAAAAGGGATACATTAAAGCGCCAACTATATGATTTATTTTTCTCCATATGTGGCAACACCTCTAAACTTACCAGGGTGTGATCTGAGACCAAGATATTTCCAATTGAGAAATCCACAAAAGATTAAATGAGGGATAAATCTTATGGACTGATGAAAAAAATGTATAGTACCTACCAGATGGGTTAAAATGTCACCAAATATCTGCAAGACCAATATTTTTACACATCCTGTGAAGTGTCAGTGTTGCTTTAGTGGGCTTACACACTTTTGCTTCACAATGATCTGAAGGACTGAGTCCATCAAAAGATTAAAGTCTCCTCCCAATATTATATCATGAGGGGTGCCAGTGGCTTGCAACATCCCTTCAAGATCTATAAAAAAGCCCTGACCATAAGTGTTAGGTGCATAAATATTAGCCAAAATCAACCTTTTCCCCTGAATTTCTGCTAAAACAATAATGATTCTTCCTAATTTATCTTTAATCTGTTTGAGATATTTGAATTGCAGATGTTTACTTATCAGTGTAATGACTCCCCTGCTTTTACTTGAGCCAGCACTATAGAAAACATGCCCACCAAATATCTTCCCAAATTTTTCAGCTTCCTGCAAGGAAAGTTGAGCTGCTTGAGGAAACACTATATCATATTTCTTACTCTTAAGAAAATAAATAACCTTCCTTCTTTTATGGGGTGCCCCAACACATTCACATTCCACGAGGAGAGAGACAATCCACTCATATTAACATTTGACATATTAGAACATTTTTATTTTGTGTCAAAAATAAAATTATAAAGACCATATTTCAACATTAGTGCAACAATCAAACCACAAACTTCCCCCCGAAACAAACAAACAGAATAAAGAAAAACGTGTGCATTAAACCCATGCACAACAGAACCAACTGGCGTCCATCCCTCTAAACTCAAACAGTCCATGGACAGAATTACACAACAGAAGATAATATATAAAACAAACTCCAGCCAATATGTAGAATAAACACAGAGAACCTGTAGATTCATACACATAACTGTCCTGAAGGTGTGTTCCTCTACAAAACAAACTCCAGCCACTAGCATAACCAGCACAAAAAGAAACAAAAAGGCGCTCAGTTTCCTCTGATGGTCAAGTGAATGATCAGTGAGCCAGTCCACTTGGCTGCAGCGTGAGTACCACAAAATAACTTACTCAGTCCATTGACTTTATGAAGGACATTGCTTGTTGGGGACATGTAAATATTTTACGGCCATCCTTTGCATCTATTTTCAATTTGGCTGGGAACATTAGTGCAAAAGTGATCTTCCATTGATGTAAGAGTTTCTTGCATTCCTTGAATCGATCACATTTCTCTCTTGTCAAATTCGCAAAGTCTGGGAACAAGAAAATGTTGTGGTTCTTCCAAGAAAGCCTTCCTTTACACCTCACCTTGCGTAACACAAGATCTTTATTGGATGGTCTCAGAAATTTGGCCAGAATTGATTGGGGCCTGTCTTCATCAGCGGATCAACGAGCCGGAACCCTGTAAGCTCACTTGATTTCAAGCTTATGGCCTGTTATGTCCAGAAGGCTCGTAAAGAGCCTGTCCAGGAATTTCACCATATCCCTAACTTCTTTGTCCTCAGGAATTCCGACAATTCAGACGTTATTCCACTGGTTACGATTCTCCAAGTCCTCCAACTTGGTCGCTAACGGATGAGCAGCTGATTCCCTCTCCAATGACTCCAGATAATTGATCCATTTCTCGACATCCTCCACTCTTGTAACCACCTCATTGAATTTCGTCTCCATGGCAGTGATTGATCGATGTAATACAGCAAGATCCTCCAAATTAGCAACGACTTTCATCAGCATTGCCAACATGTTTAACAATTCTGGCTGAATTACCTTCACTTCTCTGGCCAAATTGCTCTGGGCCTCTGGGGGGGGGGGGGTCAGCTTGAGCATGTAAGTGTTTTTAATGTCTCCAGAGCCCAAGGATTTGGTATTCTTAGACATATTGTCTTCCTAGAACAGTTAAGGATCAGGGTGTATCAAATCTCAATGGTTTATGACCTAAAAAGTATTAAAACTAGCAAAGTGCGCAGAGCTCGCCGTTCACACGTCCGTACCTTGCATTGCGTCACGTGATGCCGGTAAAATCAGTCTTGACCCCATTTATCCAGCACACTTCCTCTTTGAACTGTTGCCCTCTGGCCACCGCTACAGAGCACTGAGCACCAGAACTGTCTGGCACAGGAACAATTTTTTCCCTCAGGCCATCCACCTCATGAACAGTTAAAACTGCCCCCAAATACTCTCCTTTTGTCAACACAACCATGTGCAATTTCCAGTCCATCCATTCCTACTTACAGTGCATCCGGAAAGTATTCACAGCGCTTCACTTTTTCCACATTTTGTTATGTTACAGCCTTATTCCAAAATGGATTAAATTCATTATTTTCCTCAAAATTCTACAAACAATACCCCATAATGACAACGTGAAAGAAGTTTGTTTGAAATCTTTGCCAATTTATTAAAAATAAAAAATGAAATAAATCACACATACATAAGTATTCACAGCATTTGCTCAATACTTTGTTGAAGCACCTTTGGCACAAATTACAGCCTCAAGTCTTTTTGTGTATGATGCTACAAGTGTGGCACACATATTTTTAGGCAGTTTCTCCCATTCTTCTTTGCAGGACCTCTCAAGCTCCATCAGGTTTGATGGGGAGCATCGGTGCACAGCCATTTTCAGATCTCTCCAGAGATGTTCAATCGGGTTTAAGTCTGGGCTCTGGCAGGGCCACTCAAGAACATTCAAAGTTGTCCCGTAGCCACTCCTTTGTTATCTTGGCTGTGTGCTCTGGGTTGTTGTCCTGTTGGAAGACAAAACTTCACCCCGGTCTGAGGTCCAGAGCGCTCTGGAGCAGGTTTTCATCAAGGATGTCTCTGTACATTGCTACATTCATCTTTCTCTCGATCCTGACTAGTCTCCCAGTTCCTGCCCCTGAAAAACATTCCCACAGCCTGATGCTGCCACCACCATGCTTCACTGTAGGGATGGTATTGGCCAGGTGATTTACATTTACATTTATGCATTTGGCAGACGCTTTTGTCCAAAGCGACTTATAGTGCAATTATTACAGGGACAATTCCCCTGGAGCAACCTGGATTTAAGTAGCCTTTCTCGAGTACACAATGGTGATGGCTGTGGGGATCGAACCAGCGACCTTCCGATTACCAGTTAGGTGCTTTAGCCCACTACGCCACCACCACTCGTTTGAGCAGTGCCTGGTTTCCTCCAGACAATGTGCTTGCCATTCAGGCCAAAGAGTTCAATCTTTGTTTCATCAGACCAGAGAATTTTGTTTCTCATGGTCAGAGTCCTTCAGGTACCTTTTGGCAAACTCCAGGCGGGCTGTCATGTGCCTTTTACTGAGGAGTGGCTTCTGTCTGGCCACTCTACCATACAGGCCTGATTGGTGGAGTGCTCCAGAGATGGTTGTTCTTCTGGAAGGTTCTCTCTCCACAGAGAAACGCTGGAGAGAGAACCTTCCAGAATGGACTCTGTCAGAGTGACCATTGGGTTCTTGGTCACCTCCCTGACTAAGGCCCTTCTCCCCCGATCGCTCAGTTTGGCTGGGCGGCCAGCTCTAGTAAGAGTCCTGGTGGTTCCAAACTTCTTCCATTTATGGATGATGGATGCCACTGTGCTCATTGGGACCTTCAATGCTGCAGAAATTTTTCTGTACCCTTCCCCAGATCTGTAACGGAGGTCCACTGACAATTCCTTGGACTTCATGGCTTAGTTTGTTCTCTGACATGCACCGTTAACTGTGGGACCTTATATAGACAGGTGTGTGCCTTTCCAAATCATGTCCAATCAACTGAATTTACCACAGGTGGACTCCAATCAAGTTGTAGAAACATCTCAAGGATGATCGGTGGAAACAGGATGCACCTGAGCTAAATTTTTAGTGTCATGGCAAAGGCTGTGAATACTTATGTACATGTGAATTTTTTTCATTTTGCAAAGATTTCAAACAAACTTATTTCACGTTGTCATTATGGGGTATTGTTTGTAGAATTTTGAGGAAAATAATGAATTTAATCCATTTTGGAATAAGGCTGTAATATAACAAAATGTAGAAAAAGTGAAGCGCTGTGAATACTTTCCGGATGCACTGTATATCCATATATCATTTATATTCTATAACATATCCTACCTCTTCTACATGACTGTATATCTGTATATAAAATATTCAAACAACATTATTGCTCTATTGTATATTTCTTTTTTTTTTATCTATCTTATTTTGTAATTTTTGGTCATTATACTGTATGTATATGTTTAAATGTATATGTTTGTATCTATATACTGTACATATGGTTGCATTCTCTGGAAGCTTCTATCACCATAACAAATTCCTTGTGTGTGTAAGCATACTTGGCAATAAAGCTAATTCTTATTCTGATTCTGAATAAAGACATATTTGGTGTGCTAGTGTGCTTTTATTAAACTTCAAGTGAAATATATTCATGGCATCCCTGCCAGCAAATCCTAATAAGAAGGGGTTTGGGTGACATTCACACGTTTCTGATATATCTACAGTATATTGTGGAGTGATTTAGTTTTTATATTTGAAAGTAATTAGATCATTATTGATATTGTATTAATATCTTAGTTCAATATATAATTATTTTATGTTTATTTATTCATACATGTTTTATGGCCAGTGTGGGGAAATTATTGGGAAAAAATGTAAGTGTCTTTAAATAAATGCAAGACTACCAAATATATATTCCTTGCAATAAATAATTTTCATAAATAGTTTATTTTGTACATTTCTAAAATTGTTTTTGTTGAAGTGCACTTTAAATTGGAGTGAGATATTCTGGGGGGAGTGACTGTCGCTTTGCTTACAGCTGACTGGTCCAGAATCTAGATGAGCTCTCTGATTGGGAACATAACCTGCCCTGGAGCAGGTTAGCCGATTAGCGTATGTATGGGAGGAACCCTGATGAAAAAGCCTATCAACTTTACTAGTACCACAAATTTAAATTAAGTAAGTATAAATTTATCTAGCTAGCTGATTAATCCTGCTTTATGACGTAGGCCACGGCTGTGTCTAGAAGGAAACCGTCCGGATGCCAAAGTATGAAGTAATACAATTTAAGTATGTTTCAGTTCCTGGATGGTACAGGTTTATATGGTAATATTTAGTTATGAGAATATAATAGATAAAGAGTGTAATGAATGTACAAGACCTTATATAGGGTACAATGGGGATAAAGGCACTTTTGATTTGATTTTCTCCCAAAACACCAAAAAGCAACAAAAACTACCATAGTACATTCCTTGGCATCTGTTTGTCACTATACATTGCAAAATATTCCTAATCCATGCCTATGGGGTGCCGTAATAAAAATTGTTTTAAAAACTGGATACATTTAGTCAGAATTAAAAACAAAATCTGCTCAATTTGGCCAGAATTATGTAAATAAGCATTTCTTTTATTGTGCAACAAAGCCTTAAATATTTTTTTATCTAAATATAAACGTTAAATGTAAATGTTAAAACTAAATGTAAACCTCAAAAATAAATATAAAATATAATGTTAAATATAAATCCAACATGTAAATGATTAATATCAATTCTAAATATAAATCTTAAGTGTAAATGTTAAACCTAAATCTACAACTCAAAAATAAATGTTAAATATAAATATAGATGTTAAATATGCATCCAACTTAGAAATTATTGATATAAATTCTAAATCTTAAATCTAAATCCAAATTTATAAGTATATTTAGGCCTAAATTTAAATATAAAACTTAAATATAAATGTTAAATATAAATATAAATCTTGAGCTAAATAGTTAGAGCACATAGAAATTAACAACCCCCTGTGCTGTCTTTACTGATGTCATTAAAGCAGTGTGACAGGGTAGAAGCAGACAGCAGTGGCAGATGACCCTGAGTTCCAAACGGGATAAATCCACCTTCAAAGGGCACTTAGGGGGAACGATCTTAGCCGCCATGTTGAAGGGTCAATCCAAACCTAAGGGCTCATAAATAGCTGCGTCAAATGGCCCTTCATATCGAGCATTTCTGTAGTGTTCAACTGATGGGACACTTCGCTGCGAACCTATAAATCTACAGGTTTGCCAAGTTTAAAGTAAATTAAACCAGCTGCAATTACAATCACAATCTGGTTCTATCACTGATCTATATATGCTCTAAATTCACACAAAATAAGCTCAATTGTTTGTGCTGTAAATAACTTTGTTTGTGCTGCTTCACTTTTTTAGATATTAAAATAATATTTATAGGTCATTCTGAGGTCTCTCAGCCTCCCCCTCGTGCTCTAAATTCACCCAAAATAAGCTCAATCGTTTGTGCTGTAAAAATTTAGTTTGTTCTGCTTCTGATTTTTAGATATTAAAATAATATTTATAGGTCATTCTGAGGTTACTCAGCCCCAAATTCACCCCAAATAGCCTTGTTGGTTTGTGCATCGTTTGTGCCGGTAAAAGTTTTGTTTGTGCTGCTTCAGTTTTTAAAGTATTAGATATTGAATTATAGGCGAATTTTAAATTCTGATATTTATTGAATACAATACTGTCAGAATAAAATAGATCACTTAATGGTCACAAAAATCAAATATAGGATAGTAGCAGTCTCAGTCATTCTGATTACTATAGGCTATTAATTAGGGTACTATATTATATGTTTCTAAAATAGGTCTATCTTGTTTTGTGTGTAGTCAGTACGATTTATGACAGTGAGCATTTTATTTGGTGTTTTTTTTTTCAATCTCTCACGAAGATGTTGGATGAAGATGTTTTAATTCAACAACAACTCCTTATCAATGTGTTTGTATTGGTGTTCAGACACCAGTAGATCAATATTCATCCGGTGTCTGTCGGACTCTTTTTCTGTCACTCTGGGTACGAGAACAAAAGCGCTAATCGCGATGTGAACACACTTTTCGAGTTGAATTTCCGAAGAATTTCTGGCAAGACTAATCATCACATCATTTGTTCAATAAACAATTATCTTTACTTCATTCACTGGTGTTTCCTGATTGAACTTTTTATTTATTTACATGGCGTATCATCTGCTACACTTCACTGCCACCACTATAGGGTCAAGTGACACTTCTGTTCAAGATGCTCTTGTGGAAGTTAGTGTAGAGTTAGTAGAGGAAAAAGTCAATATAAATCAAGTCAAGTCAAGTCAAGTCAAGTGGTTTTTATTGTCGTTTCAACCATATACAGTTAGTACAGTACACAGCAAAACGAGACAACGTTCCTCCAGGACCATGGTGCTACATAAAAACAACAAAGGACCAACACAGGACCACATGAGACAACACAACGAAATAAAATACCTATATAAAAAAACCTACATATACCTATATAAAGTGCACGTGCAAACATGTGCAAAAAGTACAGGACAGTACAACAAATTTCTGACAATGAACAGGACAATAGACAGTGCAGCGCCGACCAGTACTCAGTAGTGCAAAAAGATGACAGTTTCTAAAAATGTAAACATAACATACTATGAGATAGTGTTCTATGCACATAGCAGTTATTGAGGTAGCAGACAGTTATAAAGTGACAGTAATTAAAGTGCAACTCAGGACACGTGTTTGTGTGTGTCAAACCAGTCTCTGAGTATTGAGGAGTCTGATGGCTTGGGGGAAGAAGCTGTTACACAGTCTGGCCGTGAGGGCCGAATGCTGGTACCTCTTGCCAGGCGGGAGGAGGTAAAGAGTTTGTGTGAGGGGTGTGTGGGGTCGTCCACAATGCTGGTTGCTTTGCGGATACAGTGTTTTTTGTAAATGTCTTTGATGGAGGGAAGAGAGACCCCAATGATCTTCTCAGCTGTCCTCACTATCCTCTGCAGGGCTTTGCGGTCCGAAACGGTGCAAGTCCCAAACCAGGCAGTGATGCAGCTGCTCAGGATGCTCTCAATAGTCCCTCTATAGAATGTAGTGAGGATGGGGGTTGGGAGATGTGCTTTCCTCAGCCTTCGAATAAAGTAGAGATGCTGCTGGGCTTTCTTGATGATAGAGCTGGTGTTGAGGGACCAGGTGAGGTTCTCCGCCAAGTGAACACCAAGGAATTTGGTGCTTTTGACGATCTCCACAGAGGAGCCGTCAATGTTCAGCGGAGTGTGTTCACCTTGTGCTCTCCTAAAGTCAACAACCATCTCTTTTGTTTTGTCGACATTCAGGGACAGGTTGTTGGCTCTACACCAGTTCATCAGCCGCTGCACCTCCTCTCTGTATGCTGACTCGTCGTTCTTGCTGATGAGACCCACCACGGTCGTGTCATCGGCGAACTTGATGATGTGATTCGAGCTGTGCATTGCTGCACAGTCGTGAGTCAGCAGAGTGAACAGCAGTGGACTGAGCACACAGCCCTGGGGGGCCCCAGTGCTCAGTGTGGTGGCAGTGGAGATGCTGTTCCCGATCCGGACTGACTGAGGTCTCCCAGTCAGGAAGTCCAGGATCCAGTTGCAGAGGGAGGTGTCCAGGCCCAGCAGGTTCAGCTTTCCAATCAGGTGCTGGGGAATGATTGTGTTGAATGCTGAGCTGAAATCTATGAACAGCATTCGAACGTATGAGTCCTTATTGTCTAGGTGGGTGAGGGCCAGATGGAGGGTTGTGGTGATGGCATCGTCCGTTGAGCGGTTTGAGCGATACGCAAACTGCAGTGGGTCTAGTGAGGGGGCAGCTGGGTCTTAATCTGCCTCATGACGAGCCTCTCGAAGCACTTCATGATGATGGGTGTAAGTGCGACGGGACGGTAGTCGTTGAGGCAGGACACTGAAGACTTCTTTGGCATGGGGATGATGGTGGTGGCCTTGAAGCACGTTGGAGCGACGGCGCTGCTCAGAGAGATGTTGAAGATGTCGGTAAGAACATCTGCTAGCTGGTATGCACATCCTCTGAGCACTCTGCCAGGAATGTTGTCTGGTCCAGCAGCCTTCCGTGGGTTGACTCTACGTAGAGTTTTCCTCACATTTGCCGTGGTAAGACAGAGCACCTGGTCGATTGGGAGGAGGGGTGGACTTCCTCGCCATCACGTCGTTCTGCACTTCAAACCGGCGTAGAAGTCGTTCAGCGCATCTGGAAGTGAGGCATCTTTGTCACAGGCAACTGATGTTGTCCTGTAGTTGGTGATGGCCTGGATGCCCTGCCACATGCGCCGCGTGTCACCGCTGTCCTGGAAGTGACTGTGGATTCTCTGGGCGTGTGCACGCTTTGCCTCTCTGATTGCCCGTGACAGTTTGGCCCTAGCTGTTCTTAGGGCTGCCTTATCGCCTGCTCTGAAGGCGGAGTCTCGAGACCTCAGCAGCGTGCGCACCTCCGCAGTCATCCACGGCTTCTGGTTGGAGCGTGTGGTGATGGTCTTGGAGAAAGTGACATCATCAATGCACTTGCTGATGTAGCTGGTCACTGATGCTGTGTATTCCTCCAAGTTGGTAGAATCGCCATATGTTGCAGCCTCCCTGAACATGTGCCAGTCAGTACACTCAAAACAGTCCTGAAGAGCAGAGATGGCTCCTGCTGGCCAGGTTTTCACCTGCTTCTGAAGCGGTTTTGTGCGTCTGACGGCGGTCTGTATGCTGGAATTAACATAACAGAGATGTGGTCTGAGTAGCCGAGGTGGGGGCGGGGCTCCGCCCGTGCAGCGCCTGGGATGTTTGTGTAAACAAGATCAAGCGCGTTCGCCCCTCTCGTTGCAAAGTCCACATACTGATGGAATTTAGGGAGCACTGTCTTGAGATTTGCATGGTTGAAATCTCCGGCGACAATAAACAGTCCGTCGGGGTGAGCGTTCTGCAGTTCGCTCATAGCCCTATACAGTTCACAGAGCGCTTCCTTAGCGTTAGCGCTGGGGGGAATGTAAACTCCGGTTATGCAAACAGTGGTGAACAGTAACTAGAGACTAGCATAGAGTTCTTGCACCATTCCGTGTTGATGTAAACACACAAGCCACCACCGCGAGTCTTACCGCAGAGAGCTGTATTTCTGTCGGCACGAAACGAGGCGAGCCCATCTAGCTGAATGGCGGCATCCGGAACTCTGTCGCTGAGCCACGTCTCCGTGAAAACAAAGACGCAGCAGTCTCTAAACTCATGCTGCGTAGCCTGCTGGAGTCGGATATAGTCCAGTTTATTGTCCAGGGAGCAAATATTTGAGAGCAGGATAGACGGGAGAGCCGGCCGGCTAGGGTTTGTTTTTAGCCTAGCATGGACCCCCGCCCTCTTTCCGCTTCGCTTTCGCGACACCGCTTACGACGTCCTCTCCCGGCCACCGGCATCAGGCGACGCCGAGGGCTGGAGGCCTGGTCTCCGCAGCAAGCCGAGTATGCGTAGCGCCTCCTGCAGGTCATCACGCAGCTTGGTTTTTGCATGAGTCTTATATTTCAGTAGTGTCTGGCGATGGTAGACACGAACACCGGTTGCTCCGATGTCCATGTGTTGCAAAAGTCGGGCTTTTTTAACAAAAATAGCACCATTGTGGATCCGGAGTGGCCGCTGCGTGCTACCGCGCTGCCATCTTGGATCAACAATCAAAATCAAACTACAAAAGTCATTACTAAATCAAATGTCTGGCCAATGTAAGTACAATGTTTTAACACTGTCAGTTACAATATTATTTGTTTACTTCAAGAATAATGGTACAACATTCAAGAGAGCTAAGATGTTTATTGAACAGAAAACTCATTGCTAATATGCTAATTATATAGCATATGCTAATTGCTAATTACATGTGAACCATGTTAGTTTTTTTAATACATTGTGCATCTAGGTGTCAACATTACCATATCGGTCCTAATATAAGATACATTATCCTTGTATATTATTACTATATTATTCTTATATTCAGACCAATACAGTAATGAAAACGATAATGATAAAGTTTATACTGAACATTAAATTTTTTGAGTCAGGATTAATTAAATCGGTAATTATGCTTTGCTTATGCCAGATGCCCAAGAAACCAGCAGTTGACAGAGATTCCATTTTCACAATCCTTCAAAAGAGGCCATAGCCCAAAATGGCAACATAGCTGCTCCTAATCAGAGCATATGGACAGAGCTTAGTAAGCAGCTAGAAAACAAGATCACTGCAAAGACTCTATACACTTTTGTTAAATTAAATTGACACAACATCTGGACTGCTTTAGGGTTTACTCATGAATGTGATCATGAAACAAATGGCAGTAGTGATGACACTGATTTTGAGCCAGGGTCCCTTTCACCCAGATCAAAAGATTGCTGGACTTTTGATCTTGAAGTTCCATTTCAGAAATGGATTGAATTCATGCAAATGGTTAAATACAACAAGTTCTCTAAAACACAAAAAATAAAATTTTACACAATTTTGAAGCCTGGCATCAGGACACATGTGATAAATCAACACATTTGGCAAGAAGTGAAATGCCCCTGCACATTTTCCTTTAAAAAAGCCAAGGTTTATCCATAAGCCACAGAGAAATACATAGAAATCAGAGGCCAATGGTTCTCAAGTGCTTAATTAAAAACACTGAGTGCAGATAGCCAAAGAACTGTGTGAGGGTAGAATGGAGCCCCATGTATGGAGGGCATCAGAGGCAACAAAGCTGATGGATTTTGGAGATCCTAAGCCAAGTCATCTGCCTAATTTGGCCACCCTGCACAAAGCAAGGCAAGAGAGAAATTATTTAGAATCAGGTGACAAGGATCCCATTGTGTCACTGTAGATGTTCAAATACAGTGCGCCTCACAGTGGTAGGATTAAAGACATTGGACTGGACAAGTTTTTCTGTCACTATTGAGTCAAACACAAATGTTTATGTACAAGTCATTCTCAAAGACTAACCCCACTGTGAGTTTTGATGCAACTGGCTCAGTAGTGAGGAAAATACAGAGACAAAATGGCAAGTCTGGACATATATTCAATGTTAATGCAATAACACATTGGCTGACAGAATGCATACGAGCAGGTGCACCAACTCCAAAAGAGGTTGTGAGTGACTTTTCTCTGGCTTTGCTTGGAGCTCTGGTCAAGGCTTTTACTATTCATCCTGATCTAAAGACCAACATGAATGAGTGTTGTGGTGTCTTCCTCGGTAAACAGTCAGCAAAAGTGCCACCTTGTTTTGTTTGGGTTGATGTTGCACACTGCATCAAGATGATCTGCCAGCGGGACTGCTTGAAGAAAAAAAACACATCGCATTAATGATGCCTTTGTGAGGTCAATGGCACAGCTTCTCATGTCACAATGCATGGACGATGCAAAAGAGCTACTAAGCAGTATAACCATTGTGGCTCTCAGCGAAGCAGAGGACAATGACAGCTCTGGAGCCCCCCTCATATCAGAAAAGTGCAAGAAATACCTGAAAGAAAAAATTGCAGAAGAGTGTCATCATTCCAGATGTAGAGGGTGAGGACCTGGAAGTGGATCCATGTGACCAAACACAGACAACACCTATGACAATTACAACAGACATATGGGAGGAGAGCAGGTCACTAGCCATAGGTAATGGGGATCATGATAATATGCACTTGCTAGCTGAGAGCGTGGATCTCTTTCCAACGAGTGACGAGGGAATGCTGCGTTATATGCCTTACGGAAACTTGGATGTCTGCGGAGATCCCAGACTCCGCCATCGAACGGTGCCTGTTTCTCCGTGCACCGAGCGGACAAACGAAAGATCTCTCAGGAAAAAGCAGAGGTGGTGGTGTATGTTTTATGATCAACAAATCATGGTGTGATCAGAGGAACGTACATTTTATCGGAATTTCTCATGCTTCTGTGTCGACCATTCTGGCTACTGAGGGAATTCACAGCGGTCATTATCACTGCTGTGTACATCCCCCCACAAGCCGACACAGACCGGGCACTCAAGGAACTGTGTGGGAGTATAAGCAAGCAGGAAACCACACACCCTGAAGCTGCATTCAATGTAACCGGGGACTTTAACAAAGCCAATTTGAAATCAAATCGCACCAAAATACCACCAACACATAAGCTTCAACACACGAGGGGACAGGGTTTTGGACCATTGCTATTCTCCTTTCCGGGATGGCAACAAATCCTTCCCCCGCCTACCATTTTGCAAATCAGACCACTCTTCCGTTCTGCTTCTGCCCGCTTACAGGCAGAAACTGAAACAGGAAGCACCCACTCTCAGAACGATCCAGTGCTGGTCAGAACAATCAGACTCTATGCTACAAGACTGTTTTGATCACGCGGACTGGGAGATGTTCCGGTCCGCCTCTGAACGTGTTTCATCAGGAAGTACGTAGAGGACGTTGTTCCAACCAAAACAAAATGGATCTACCCCAACCAGAAACCATCGGTTAACGGCGATGATCACGCTGCACTTAATGTGCGGACATCCGCTTTAAATTCCAGGAACGTAGAGGAGCATAAACAAGCCAGTTATGCCCTCCGTAGCAGCCAAACGCCAGTACAGGCACAAAATTGAAGGACAGTTCAACACCACCGACTCTAGAAGTATGTGGCAGGGAATTAACAACCTCATGGACTACAAAGGGTATAAAAACTCCGCCGTGAACACCGCTGCCTCTCTCCCGGATGAGCTTAATAAACTTTTTCCTCGTTTCGAGGAAAATAACACCGTGCTCGTGGAGAGAGCACTCATGGCCGACACTAAAGAGGATGGTTCACTCTCCGTCTCTGTTACGGATGTAACACGATCCTTCCTACGGGTGAACATCTGGACCCGGAATGCCGCGGGTCCAGACGGCATTCCGGGCCACGTCATCAGAGCATGCGCGAACCAACTGGCTGCTGTTTTTACGGACATTTTCAACCTGTCCCTCTCCTTGTCTGTAGTCCCCACATGCTTCAAAACATCCACCATTGTGCCTGTACAAAAGCAATCAAAAATCACTTGTTTAAATGACTGGCGTCCTGTTGCTCTGACCCCAATCATCAGCATATGCTTTGAGAGGCTAATCAGAGATCATATCTTCTCTGTGATGCCCACCTCTTTGGACCCATTGCAGTTTGCCTACCGCAACAACTGCTCCACTGATAATGCCATTGCATCTACAATACACACTGCTCTCTCCCATCTGGAAAAAAGGAACACATATGTGAGAATGCTGTTTGTATACTACAGCTCAGCATTCAACACCATAGTGCCCTCCAAACTTGATGTGAAACTTAAACAGCTCACTGTGCAGCTGGATCCTGGACTTCCTGTCAGGCAGACGTCAGGTGGTTAGAATGGGCAGCAACATCTCCTCATCACTGCCCCTCAACACTGGAGGCCTGCAGGGCTGTGTTCTCAGCCCACTCCTGTATTCCCTGTACACACATGACTGTGTGGCAACACATAGCTCCAATGCCATCATTAAGTTTGCAGACGATACGACGGTGGTAGGTCTGATCACTGACAATGATGAAACAGCCTACAGAGAGGAGGTGCACACTCTGACACGCTGGAGTCAGGAGCACGACCTCTCCCTCAACGTCAGTAAGACCAAGGAGCTTGTAGTGGACTTCAGGAGGAAAGAAAAAGGACACAGTCCCATCACCTTCAATGGAGCACCGGTGGAGAGAGTCAGCAGCTTCAAGTTCCTCGGTATCCACATCACTGAGGAACTCACATGGTCTGTCCACACTGAGGCCGTTGTGAAGATGGCGCACCAGCGCCTCTTCTTCCTGAGACGGCTGAGGAAGTTTGGAATGAACCATCACATCCTCATACGGTTCTACACCAGCACTGTAGAGAGCATCCTGTCTGGCTGCATCACCGCCTGGTATGGCAATACCACCACCCTCAACTGCAAAGACCTGCAACTGCGAACTGCCAGACACATCATCGGAGGTGAGCTTCCCTCCCTCCAGGACATATATAACAGGCTGTGTGTGAAAAAAGCTCAGAGGATCATCAGAGACTCCAGACACCTGAGTCATGGTCTGTTCTCACTGCTACCATCAGGCATGCGGTATTGCAGCATCAGGACCCGCACCAGCCGACTACATGACAGCTTCTTCCCACAAGCAATCAGACTTTTTAACACTTGATCTCTCACGATCAATATATCAGCACTGCACTTATATCTAACACTGGACTGTCATAATTATATTCTCCTCAATACAACTACTGTATATATATTTTGTATATACTCTTTATTTTTAAGCATGTGTATTCTATATTGTGTGTATTGTTTACTGCTCATTGTATATTATTATTGTGTTGTGTAAGTATGTGTACATTTGATATGTAAATTGTGTTGTGTAAATATGTTGTTTATCGTAATTGGTATATGTCTTGTCACTGTCATGACTGCTATGTTGCTCGGAACTGCACACAAGGATTTCACCTACTGTTGCACTTGTGTACATGGTCGTGTGACAATAAAGTGATTTGATTTGATTTGAAAACTGGAGAGGCCTAGCAGTTCCAACCAAAAAGAGGAAGAGGAATTCATACCTCTCTCCTTGTCCTGAATGGCTCTATGCAGATCCATATGTGAGGGGGAAAAGACTGAAAGTGGAGCTGTTGAAAAATGGAAATAATCAACAGCTTGTTAAACTCAGGAAATCAAGAATCTCTTTGCTGAACACGGGCATTTGATGCTTTAAGTCAATGCTTATGTTGTGCTTTCTGCGATAGTGTCATTTTGAAAATATTGTTTGCGGTGAGGATTCCAACAACCTCCTCCAGCTAGTGAAATCCATCAACACAAAGGGTCTGAATGCACAGCTCTACACACAAAGGGCAGAGCTACTGAATTAAATATTCAAAGCTGTCTGATTGAAGTCTGGTGCTCTCCAAATCAATGCACAGTGCCACATCTCCACTATCATTGAAATTTCAACGACAAAAAGTGCATGTGTTACCTTCACAAAACAGTGCTCCTCACAGTATTGTGGTCTCAGCACACAAGTCACCCGTGAAATTACATTTGTTTGTACTTCTGTTGCTGTACTGCAGGCTTCTGGTATGGCTCATCTTCAGACCGCAGTGGAAGAAGGTCTTACCCTTCCGGAGTCCCCCTGCCTCAGGCCAATACAAAGTCTGTCACAGTGTCCCTCTGCATTCAAGACAAAACTTCAGGAAAAGTGCTCTGTGCAGGGAAAGTTTCTCACAGTTACAGTCTGGGATAACTTCTGTGGATTGACACTGACCTGGGAAGCAACTCCACAGAATTTCCTTTGTGTGAATTTCCCTCCAATCTGATGCTCCAAGGAGAGAGATTTACTTTAAGGGCAATCATTGCTTTCAAAAGAGTCTTAACCAAGGATGCTCTTGGACATTATGTGGCCTACTGCAGGAGGTCTCCATGTGTCTGGGAGATGTATGACGATCTGAGAAGTGGAGTGTCAGGAGCGTCATAAAAAAACAAAATATGCCAACATGCTGTATTATACACAAAAGACTGATTGCATTTTTTACATTTAATTTCACAAATACAAGTATTTTTGTTATGCCACACACCCTTGTTTTCCTACTCCTGTTTGGAGAAGTAGTAGCTGCTTTTCTGGAAGTCGGGCTTGATGTTGTTTGCACTCAAGTCTATTATTCTATGTGGTATTTTTGGTTTGAAGACAGATAGTGGCTTGTCAGTATTAAGTGTTTTTAAGTTCAAGTTTTTAAAGGTCCTTTATATGTGTTAATGGATGTTCGATACTACACAGTAATTACATTTCAAAATTAAAATAATTTTAGCTTCTTAATTCATTGAGTCACGAGTTTCCACATACAGTACATATTAGTACTAGTCAAAAGTTTAAGTCATTAAGATTTTTTAATGTTTCTGAAAGAAGTCTCTTCTGCTCATCAAGGCTGCATTCATTTGGTCAAAAATACAGTAAAACAGTAATATTGTGAAATATTATTCCAATTTAAAACAGTTGTATTCTATCTGAATATATAGTAAACTGTAATTTATTCCTGTGATCAAAGCTGAATTTTCAGCATCATTACTTCAGTCTTCAGTGTCAAAAGATCCTTCAGAAATAATTCTAATATGGAAAACCATTCAAAGGTTTGGTTTAAGTAATATATATATATATATATATATATATATATATATATATATATATATATATATATATATATATATATATATATATATATATATAATACTTTTATTCAGCAAGGATGCATTAAATTAATCAAAAGAGACAGTAAAAAACATTTATATTGTAAAAAATATTTCTATTTCAAATATATGCTGTTCTTTTTACCTTTCTATTCATCAAAGAATCCACACAAAAATGTATCGCAGTTTCCACAAAAATATAAATCATACAAAAATAGTTTTAAACATTGATAAAAAATAAGAACCATTCTTAATTATTGAGCACAAATAATAATTGATAATAGTTGAGCACAAAATCAAAATTTTACTATGATTTCTGAAGGATCATGTGACATTGAAGACTGGAGTTTTTTCAATTATGCCAGACAAATTACAAACAATGAACATGACAATAGTCATTCCAACACATAGTATAAAATAGAGCATATATAGACTACAAATAGAATAAATAATGTACAGTATAATCTATATGTATGTGCCTATTATGGGTAAAGGGCTGTCCACAAAAGGTGCTAAAACTGTGGATGTTTTTCTATATAAATGTTCAGTAAGATCAAACAATGTATGGATACAATCACTGACTCATAAAGAAGAAGGAAGAATTTTTTTTATGAACCCACCAAAATATATACATAAGATAAAGGAGACAAATAATCAAAAAGATAAAAAATAAATATATTTTTAACATATAATATATATATATATATACCATTTTTATTAATAACGCATATTAACTCAACGCATTTATTGCTATAGGGGCCTACACTTCCAGAGTGAGGAAAAGGGCTGGTAAAATCACTCTGGACCCCCCTCACCCTGCCCACTACCTTTTTGAACTGTTGCCTTCTGGGCGACGATTCAGAGCTCTGAGCACCAGAACCGTCAGTCACAGGAACAGTTTTTTCCCTCAGGCTATCCATCTCATAAACAGTTAAAGCCGCCCCGTTGAGAAATAATGTGCAATACACAGTTTAAGTCAATTTGTATTATCTAACATATCCTCTTCTGCCATTACATACAATGGGGGAAAAAAAAACATTTTGCACTGTACATAACATACTGTATTTTTGTACTATATATATATATATATATATATATATATATAACGGATTTGTTTGAGATTTGCACTACGTGTATATGAATGTGTGTATGTACGTATATATATAATTATATATTTTCTGTCACCAAGACAAATTCCTTGTATGTACAAGCATACTTGGCAATAAAGCTGATTCTAATTCTATTTGTTGTCATGTGACGGAGTCATGTGATCTATCCAACCAAAACAATCAAGATGGCGGCCTGTGTTATAGCGGCGCTTTTGTACTTGATACTCACTTTGATAGCGTTGTTAAAAAATTTAATGTTACTTTGTACAGCTATCACATCCTTCTAAGGCAAAGGGAAGTTTCCTCGGAATTTGTGTCCGGCGAAGGAACATTGGGTTTCAGACGTACATGCAACAGGGATTTTCCGCATGCGCAGTAACATGATTTAAGCGTTTTCATACGTTTCAGTGTGGACGAGCAACTTTTGGAAAATGCTTGAAACGCTAGTGTGGACGGAGAACGTGGTGCATGGTGAATAATCGTCATAGAAAAAAACAGAATTCTCAGTGAAATGGCATGTTCCATTTATTGATCATAATGGTTCAGTAGATTTATCTGGTTATAGTGGTAACAAGAAGCTGATCAGTACACTACAAGTCCATACTGTTTTGCACACAATGTTGTTCAAAAGATTGTAAGTTTTAAAAAGACTTTCAGAAAAAAGCAGAGGAATAGCGTATATAAAGAGCATTTTTAATAGTACAGTGGTATGACACTTTATCCATTTAACAACTAAGCACCTCAAAACCAAATTCATTCTTTTTTGATGTGCTGTGTAACACCAAGGATTATCCTTGAAAAAAAATCAACATACTGTACACAATGAAAGCATTAATTTAACACAATCTATTATCAGACCGTTTCCTTTTCATTGTTAAGTGCAAAAAAAATAATATTTTTTTTACAAGCCTTAGCAGCGCCCGCACACAGTTTAAATTTACAGTTGAGATTTAAGCTGTGAATGCTACTATAACCACTTAACTCAAGCGAGAGAATGTCTGCATTCTCAATGCATCATATCAATACCAGCATTATAAGGAACAACACAGAAGCACTTTGTTTGTGAGCTAGAAATTAGAGCACACACCACCAGAAGAGTGCCAGTGAGAGAAGTATTCCCACCACAGAGTGGCCGGTCACTGAGGCTGCGTTGCACAGGTCAGAGGTACAGCAGGAGAACTTGAAGCTGGAAAGTTTGGGAAATTTCTGGGAAACTGTGTTGAAATCACAATCTGAGTATTTTATACACTGCCTGTATGTGTCGCCACCTAAAAGAGAGGGAACAAGGAGAGAGTTGGTTGGGTTGGGTCATTTTTTACATCTTTTTTAGATTACAGAAACCACTTTTTTTTTTTTTTTTAAGTGCGAGTGAGCTGGGTCACCTCTCTCATAGACTGACACACAGGCATCATCATAATAACAGTCTCGGATTTTAGTGCATGTGCCCATGTAGTCCTTACAGTTGTAACATTTAATGGCAGAGCCTTGAGAGTGAGAGAGAGAGAGAGATTTTCACCAGAAAATTATGTAAAGAGGGACAAAAACATATCTTCTGAAGACTAAACAGGATCTGTGGCAATTAAGAGAAATAAATACATACCAAGCCCCAGTAGAGCCAGACAGAACACCACACTCACTCCAACAGAAGCTTTCATAATTCCCTCAGTTTACCAGTCTAATCATGATCAAGAGAAAAATAAATCTTAGTACAGTTTGGATTTGTCTGAAAGTGACTACCAGGGTGTCTTCATTCTAAAATCTGTCACAAAGATGAACTTATTCTCAAACCCTCATAGTCAGAATTGCATTAGATCATAAGTGAATTAAATTGCTCAAGGGGTAGTTTTAGACTTGATGCAGATTTATGAGATTGACACAAGTGGAGGATAATGGAATAACAATGAATTCCTGAAACAGTGTTAATGTTTTCCGCCCCCTTTAAAGGGAGAGTTCACCCAAAAATTTTAATTATTTTATCATTTACACCCTCATCCCAGATGTGCATGACGTTCTTTCTTCTGCTGAACACAAACAAAGATTTTTAGAAGAATATTTCAGCTCTGTAGGTCCATAAAATGCAAGTGAATGGTGGCCAGATCTTTGAAGCTCTACAAAAGCACATTAAGGCAGCACAAAATAATCCATACGACTCCAGTGGTTTAATCCATGTCTACAAAAGAGGTTAAAGAAACAGGTAATTTTTTTTTATGTCCTTTTTTACTATATCTGCATTTTGACTTTCTTTTTCAAAAATTTTTGTGAATTTTTTGACAATTCACATTCTTTGTGTATATCACCATCTACTGGGCAGGGAATTGATCTGTTTCACACCCGCACATATATCACTTTAGAAGCTATGGATTACATCATACAGATTACTTTTATGCTGCCTTTATGTGGTTTTTAGAGCTTAGAAGTTTTGGTCACCATTCACTTGTATGGACTTACAGAGCTGGAATATTCTTCTAAAAAAACAAAAATTTCTCTGCATAACTTGGCACAACTTTGTTGCTTGGCACAAAGTTGTTGCAGTAAGACACTGTCTGTCCAACAAATGCTTAATCCTAGTATGAAAAAGGAAATGCTTGCGCTTATGTAAATAAAATCCTGGTATGAACAGAAAATGCTTACAGTTAAAGTAAGGATTTTTTTTTAGTAAGGACAAAACCTTTAGCCACTTCTTTGGTGAATAGTAAAGTTCTAACCATGACCAAACTGTAGACATTTTGACTGAGTGATTTTTCTGCAACACAAAGTTGATGATGATTTTAAATGAGCTGCGCGACTTATATTTCAACTAACACAGTTTATCCATCCTCTGAGTATTCTTAAATTTGTTTTATATAGTAGCCTACTATTATTATTACTACAACTATTGTCATTATATTGTTAACGTTCTGTATTACAGTCATTAAGCTTTAGACATTATTTGATTGAATTGTTGCATTTCCTTTCAACTATACAATACTAAACATACCAACATTATGTCATCATCATCTTGAGTTTGCCCCAAATAGCTAAAATTTTAATAAATAAAGATTTATAAATTGTTAAATTATTTTCAAAACAGGGCAGATTTTACCAGATATTTCTCAGGATGGGGATATTTTTGGAATTCAATTACTGAGACACACACTTTTAAGTCTTTGCAGCAATAATTATGATAATTAAAAAAAGCTATTGAACAATTCCACTGTTTTTGCGCCAAAAAAAGATACAGTTTAATTAACACATTTCGGCCACACTGTGGGGCATGTTTTCAAAATGCAACTTTTTAAAACTAAACTGGGTGTTTACTATTAAAGTAAAAATCAAACAATAAATCTGAATTTACAATGGCTTATCAGTAAAAACACAAATTAAACACAAAACTATTCAGGAAACATTAACTGGATTGATGTTATTTATTTATGCATTAATAAATTATCATTATTTTCCTGATAGTCCTCTGTAGTCTTACCCTGATGTGAAGAAGGAATCCAGCTGCAGAGGCATCCAAAGCAGTCTGAAAAATTAAGAGCTCATTGAGGCCACTCACTCTTTTCTAGCCACGCCCCCAATGCTCTTCAATAAGTCTTTTGTGACCCTTTCATGGTGTCCTGATTATATTTTGAGCAATCATTCAACATACCTACCAACAATCCTAACAGTTATTTCTTACATATCAATATTATATTAAACTAAATAGAATAGATGTTATTGCTTTGAGAATTCATACAAAAGTGATTAATAATACATTTCTTAATCACAGTGCCTACATGATATTAGACTGAGTTTAGATTTACATTTACATTTATTCATTTGGCAGACGCTTTTATCCAAAGCGACTTACAAAAGAGGAAAACATAAGCGAATCATCTTAGGGAGACAGTGGTACAAAAAGTGCCATACTACAAAGTTTCATTATCATCAGAATAGTATACAAAACAGATTTAAGTGCAACAAGAATTTTTTTTTAAATTTGTAATTTTTTTGTGACTGGTTACGTGCTTTTGGAAAAGATGTGTTTTTGAAGATAGAGAGTGAGTCTATCACTTCCCAACTCACGGATTGAGTTGGGAAGGTCATTCCATCAATGTGGTATGATGAAACTGAAAGTCCGGGAAAGTGTTTTGGTGAGTTTGTAATGTTAAAGATTAATGAGGGATTAACTAAACTAAACTACTTAGTTACTATCAGCAGGCACTTTTAATTCACAGTAATTTACTGTACATCATCTTCCTGAAAGTGTACCATTCATTGGTATAATGGTGATAAAGAAAGATTGTGATGTCTATAGCTCTCCAATTCCAAGTTCATTCGTGTGCAATGTGCAAACTTCTCTGTTAGAAGAAATTTTTTTTTTTATCATTAACCTATGACCTGACCACACATCTAGCTCATGCACTGGCAGCCTTGGGCTTAGTGCAAGTGTCAGTACTGGACAAGGACAAGTGCCCACTTTGTTGTGGCACACGATTTATATGATTAAAATAACTCAGCACAACTATGCATACAAAGGCATTAATGATACAATGCAGGGAAAGGAAACAATTTTTTTTTTTATATATATATATAAAAAAATAAACAAGAATAAGAGAAAAACAAAAAAACAGAATTAAAATAAATTATATGCATTATATATATTGCTGTAACCACTTTAGACATAGAGGGGGAAATTTCTACCCTAATATTCAGATTAGGTGTCAGCCGATATCATTTTTTAAAATATATTTACATATATACAATTTAGCTGCCATGACTATGTAATGTCAACAAACACTAAAATTAGTGTAAAAATTATTGAAACAATTTTACAGCTCAAATAAAGAGTTTTAACATAATATATATTAATATGTGCTTATAGAAAAATTATAAGCTTCACATTTCTTCCTTTAAATCCTCCAAAAATTGGCCCCATTCACATCCATTGTAAGTGCCTCATTGGAACCTCGATTTTTACTTGTTTGTTTTTATGAAAAGGAGGGATGAATTGAAATATATATATTTTTAATGATCAACATTATGCAACAAATGCTGTTGATTGAGCTTAAATTGAATTGAACCCGGGATATTCCTTTAAGTTTTTTTGTAACAAATCTTTTTAACAAATGAAAATGAAAGAGAAGTGGAATAAGAGGAGATGTGGGCCAAAAACAAACAGCACAACAAAGAAACATCAGTGGAACTACAAAAAGTCTTCTTCAACGCATCGCCATGACAACTGATACCATCAGGGTGAGGCTGGGTTAGAATTTGGGTCAGAATGAGAGAAATGACTACGTTTTGTGTTGCGAGAACAATAAGTGGTTTCAAATCTGAATGAGACAAAAGCATTGTGGCTGGCTGACTAAAAATATTCAAACAAAGATCAACAGTGCCTTTGTATTTAGATAGTAGAAAACATCCTGTGCACAGAGGAAAATTAAACATATCACATACAAATGAAATATGGCATTGACACACCATTACCTTTTTATTTAAAAAAAACACACAAATACAAAATAACAAAATAAATTCAACATAAACTCTTGAAAAATCCCACTGCACCGCATTATTTTACAAAGATGATTACAATATAACTGCAGTCATTAACATAATCTAAATCATACATGCCTTTAGGTGAGATAAGCAGACAATGCCATAATTAGGAAGGGTAAAGGGGATAAAGCAAAAAAAACCTAATATCTTTCTGTATTTCATTCTGAGTGAAGGACTGAGCCCATTACAACAGACATTTTTGTCATAATCCTTTACCTATTAAACCAACCCATTTACAAGGTTTATAAGAAACAAGTGAGAAAAATAAGACACGATAATGCACACACTTAAATTATCTTGCTATTTGCACCAGTCTGCATAACCTCCAGCCCTTAATATGATCGCAGCTAAAAAGAGAATCCTTTACAAGGACACATAAGTGAGGACAGTCAAGATGGACTGGCTGATCTTCAGTTTACATCCATGTGGATGAATCTAGAAAAGGGCATCAGCAACCAGTGCAGAAATATACAGCAACTGATAAAAGTTTAATGATTGCATGGACAGATTAGTTATAGCCCAGGCTGTGCATGGCCTGGCTTAGGTCTATGTGTTTTTCACTCATCTCTGAATGCATCAGTTTCACATCTGAAACCCTCTGTACAGATAACACAAGTACAAACAAATCTACATAAACACATACGTGCTTCACAATACCTGAGGCCTTGTGGAGGAAATGAGACCATATGAATGGATCAATTTATTGTCACTTTTCTGTGCAGTACACAATCGGACATAATATCTGTATCTATATATATATATATATATATATATATACACACACACACACACACACACACACACTCTGGGTATACCCAAATCAGCATGTATGTAGTTTTCTCTATTAGAAAACAGTATAACAGTAGTGTCATACTCTCTAATCATTCTCTTGAGGGTTCTGTAATTGTGTGGTCTTCTGTAAGCTGCAGATTATTGTGAAACCAATGCAAGTAGAGCCATCTACTCTCACTCATACAATAAACTACTTTGCTTTCACTCAATAACAAAACACACTTGCAGACTCAAACACACATACAATGATCTCACAGGCGTGCGCACACACAGCACAACTAGACACATGCCCACGCAAACTGGAGAGAAAGCTCGAGGTAACAGGCACAAAGGCGCTGTACAATAAACAATGGCTGCCTAAAAGCTTTGTTTGTCCTCTAGCTCTCCCGTTTGCGTGAATGTGCCTGTGTTTGTGTCTGTGTGTTAGTATCTGTGGTGGGTGTTTGCCAGGGCCAACAAAAGTGTATCAGACACGCCGAGGGCAGCATCCTCCTGGGTCAGCCATGTTCATGCCATGCATTTCTCCCTCCTCATAGTCATTGTTGTCAGATGAGTTCTCAGCAATATAAGGAGCAGACACCTCACTAACTGAGCTCTAAAAGAGAAAGAAATACACAATGAGGGATTACAAATTACTATGGGCTACTACATAAGTCCAAGTTTACACATATTATCATACTGTATATAATTTTTTTATATAACAGAAAGACATAAATAGTGACTTACCGACCGCACCACAGACTCACGGAATGGTGGACAAACCATGTGGAATCGAGGGATTAAAACATCAAACACTTCCTCTTCGTTCTTGAGACGGTGGAATGTGTAGTGGCCTTCCATGTACTCGGATGTGGTGGAAAACGTGGTGCAACTGGCGTACTCGTGAACTTTACCAGGTGTCATCGTTGGAAACTCACCTGCACGTACATCATATGCTAAAATACTGTTCTAATAAACATTCTGTTAGAATTTACTCACCCATATTACAGGTTTTTATGAAGAACACAAATGGATATGTTTAAATGAATAACCCACTCTGTCTTTTAAAACTTAAAAAAGGATCCAAAAGTACCATAAAAGTAGTTATTGCAACTTATGCATCATTTCAAGTCTTCAGAAGGCATCCCATAAGTTTTTAGAAACAACATAAAATTTAGGAAGCTCGTTCATAGTTCCTGTGAGAACTTTGTTTCTAAACAGCAGCTGTTCTTCATTTTGGACATCAGGTTGTTTCTCACAAAAATTACTAAAAGAACAGACCATTTTGGTCCTTTTTTAAGCTTTAAGATGAGTTGCAAATCAACTGCCCTTCTACTGTAAAGATGGAGCAGGATATTAATGTCATGTCTTGTCCTGTCTTGTCATGTTATGTCTCACTTCTGTTCTTTCCCTCTACTCTGTCTCCCTCTGTTGGTCGTTCTATGTTACTTCCCTCTCCTTTACTCCGCTCCCAGCTGTTTCTTATTTTCCCTGAGTTCCTCGTTAATCCTCTGCCCACCTGTTCCCTCTTTCCTCTGATTAACTCTCTATTTCTCTCCTCGCTCTCGCTACATTCTCTGTCGGATTCTCCACTCAGTTATACTACCCCTTAGGAGCAACTACTGCCCTGTCTGTCTCTGTCCAGAGTCCTGTCCTGCTGGCGTATACTATTGTTATACTGTTCTCCACTAAGGACCTTCTCCGATCTCTGTGCCCAGTTACCTGACGCCACGAGCTAGTGGCACTCTACAGCTACCCGCTGGCTGTTATCGCTTCTCCACTCACCCTGTCTACTACCTGTGGACCACCACCGCTCGAAGGGAGCGTTTGTTTGCTGTTTTTGTTATCGTCCTCTCTGCGGACTGTTTTACTTGTATTCCTCTCAAGGAGAAGACCCTGTGTTGACTTTTTACTGAGCTTCATTAAAGACTCTGTTTGTTTCTTACATCGCGTTTGGGTCCTCACTTACCTTCGTAACAATTAAAGCTGAAGTATTTAACATTTTCAGTGTTAGACTACTTCCTTCTATCACAGCTTAATATGCAGAGACAACAATAAGCAAGCCATTAATAGGTTAGTTTTCTCAAAAACTGTAAACAATGTCTCTTTGGGGCTATAAAATTCCTGTTTTCGTTTAAAGTGACCTTATTAGACAACCAACAATGTTACTCAACCAATGGTGAGAGTTGGGGGAGGGGTGATCTCTTTGTTTGATCAAAGGCCGAAGAGGGGTGAAGAGGGGTACAGAATTCTGTTTTGAAAACATTGTTTATTTTTGCAATTCCATTCGGTGGCACCATGTCACAGAAATAACATACTTCATCTTTAATGAAAACATCTATTGTGTTCCACATAAGAAAGTCATATGGAACAACAAGAGGATGAGTAAAATGTGAAATTATGTGAAATACATTTTGGGTGAACAATTCCTTTACAAAGCTAAATGAGTTTCATGTTGTTTTATGAAGTGAAATTGTAAAAAAAACAAAAAAAAAAACATTAAATAAAATACTGTCAGATTGTAGAATGTCCTCATTAAAAAATGTATGTCTTTTTCCATAGTTAGTGTTTATTTACTCTAAGTTAACAGGGATGGGACTTACCCACAACGCCGGGGCCACGGACCTCCTCCACATTTCCATTTGCATTTGTGATCTTCCAGTACCGACTGTCTAGCTGGCATGCATTCTCTGGCAGCGCTGACTTTTCCATCTCAATCCTGATGCATAAGGAACAGGTCAGAGGTAGTGGGTTTATTTCATTGTATCAGGGATGTACCGATACTGGTATTGGAATCGGGTCAGAGAATGCGAACACGTTCTTGTACTCCTATTCGTAAAAATGCTGTAATAACAAAAAAATATACTGTCTTACATATGAATGCCCTTGCATAAATATTCAGCACACAAATTAAAATCATGATATGTCCTAGTGTGATTATTAAACCGCAAAGACTGCTATTAAATTAAATTAATATACAGTCCATATATGCGGCACGAAGTCGGCGACTCATACACTGAAATTAACACACCAGGAGCATCAAGCATGCTCGTGTGTAGTAGATGACAGAAAGCAGAGTGCACATTTACTTTACAGCATGCAGCACATACAGACTATATATATATTTTTATTTAAAACACAGCCTTTTGCGGTTTACTAATCAAACTGGATCATGTAGCAACCTGCTTTTCCGGTGGTGTGGAGCTGTCATAAAAGACATACAGTACAAATTGTAGGGTTGCAGTCGGGTTTCTGCAAAAAGAAAAGCTCCATTTAAATGGAAAAATTACAGAAATATATCACTACCGTATATTTATGTAATATTCACTGTAATCATAATAAAAAATAAATAATAATTGTATTATATTTAAGCAATATCAAATATCTGTGGTGCTCTGTTGTGCAAATAACTCAAGGTTGCTTTGTGGATTGTGCTAAAAAAGTACTTCATATGATTCAAATTACTCAATGTTATATTGAAAATTAATTGTTCTATTTTAAATTTTTTATGAATTTATTTATTTAGTATGGCTAGGTATCACCGACCATTTCATGATTTGTATCGCAACACACACAATATCATTATTGGATCACGACTGATACTGTGCCAAATGCACGAGAGACCCAAAGTGTCAGTGAGAGAAATGTAATTCTCTCTTGCACCTCATAGAAGCTGTTCTTACTGCACTGCAAAATGCCAGTCTCAGACTTTGAGCCTATTTATTATTAAATTGATGGACATGATTTGAATCAGTGTCAGAAATTAACTTTTCCATTGAGGGGCAACATTTGACCCCTAAATTTGATTTCCAGGGGCATTTTTTCCCCTTTGTTAGGGCATTTTAAATATATTAAATTATACAGTATGTCATCCAATATGTTAAATACCAAATTGCATAAACTCATTAACATAAATGTGTTAAATTAATTAGACTACATATTAATATTATATACTGTATACATTAAATATAATTAAATAGTAATATGCAATAATGAATGTCTACATCCTATTCTTTCCTATAAATTAAGATCAACTTATATTTCTGTGTTAATATGTAACTACACATAGAATACAACAATCACAACTACATCAGATTTTTTTTTAAATACATTCATCACACCTTTTGCCCTGACATTTTTTAATTTCTAGGTCATGTTTGTCACTTTCATTGGCTTAACCTTGTGACCCCCTTTATATCTGACCCTATTATGAATTCATGAATAGTCTAACAAAAGTTTAGATACAGGGATCTAAACACTTGATACAATATAGTAGTTTTCAATCAATGTATCGCTGAGGCCGATAAATCGGCCAATATTCAGGATTTTTAAATGATTTACACTAGCTGATAAATTTGTGTTTGGCTGGTTCGTGGGGCACAGAGAATCTTTTTTTATTGTTACATGCAATCGTGTTACTACAATAATAGATCGACATACAACATTTTAATTAAATTGGCATACATATTAGACGCGCAGGAGCTCATGTAGTCGCATGTTTCATTCTCTCTCTCCTCAACAGTTCCAGATAAAATGTAACTCTCTTGTCTTATGATAAAAAGGCAAATATCAGTAAGACTTCTATCACAGACCATCTTCAGATAGTACTCAAGTATAAACTCAAGCAAAAAAAAGAAAAATTTCTTTTTCAGGACACTGTATTTTAAAGATAAATTTGTAAAAATCCAAATAACTTTACAGATCTTTATTGTAAAGTGTTTAAACAATGTTTCCAAGCTTGTTCAATGAACCATAAATGATTAATGAACATGCACCTGTGGAACGGTCGTTAAGACACTAGCAGCTTACAGACGGTAGGAAATTAAGTTTTAAAAACTTTTTAGACCTTTCTACTGAGAACACCAAAAGAAAGATGCCCAGGGTCCCTGCTCATCTGCATGAACGTGCCTTAGGCATGCTGCATGGAGGCATGAGGACTGCAGATGTGGCCAGGGCAATAAATTGCAACGTCCGTACTGTGAGACGCCGCTACAAGACAGCTCTACAGAGAGACAGGAAGGACAGCTGATCGTCCTCGCAGTGGCAGATCACATGTAACAACATCTGCACAGGATTGGTACATCCGAATATCACACCTGCGGGACAGGTACAGGATGGCAACAACAACTGCCTGAGTTACACCAGGAATGCACAATCCCACCATCAGTGCTCAGACTGTCCGCAATAGGCTGAGAGAGGCTGGACTGAGGGCTTGTAGGCCTGTTGTAAGGCTGGTCCGTACCAGATATCACCGGCAACAACATCGCCTATGGGCACAAACCCACCTTCGCTGGACCAGACAGGACTGGCAAAAAGGGCTTTTCACTGGGAAGTCAAATTTTTTCCTCACCAATGGTGATGGTCAGACTCAAGTTTATCGTCGAAGGAATGAGCGTTACACCGAGGCCTGTACTCTGGAGTGGGATCGATTTGGAGGGTGAGGGACCGTCATGGTCTAGGGTGGTGGGTCACAGCATCATTGGACTGAGCTTGTTGTCATTGCAGACAATCTCAAAGCTGTGCCTTACAAGGAAGACATCCTCCTCCCTCGTGTGGTACCCTTCCTGCAGGATCATCCTGACATGACCCTCCAGCATGACAATGCCACCAGCCATACTGCTCATTCTGTGCACGAAGACAGGAATGTCAGTGTTCTGCCATAGCCAGCGAAGAGCCCAATTGAGTATGTCTGGGATCTGTTGGATTGGAGGGTGAGGGCTAGGGCCATTCCCCCCAGAAATGTCCAGGAACTTGCAAGTGCCTTAGTGGAAGAGTGGGGTAACATCTCACAGCAAGAACTGGCAAATCTGGTGCAGTCCATGAGGAGGAGATGCAATGCAGTACTTAATGCAGCTGGTGACCACTCCACATACTGACTCTTACTTTTGATTTTGGCCCCCCCTCTCTGTTCATGGACACATTATTCAATTTCTGTTAGTCACATGTCTGTCTGTCTTAGTTGTTGAATATTTTTATATTCATGCAAATATTTACACGTTAAGTTTGTTAAAATTAAAAGCAGCTGCATCCTTTCACTTTCTTCTTTTTTGCTGAGTTTATGTGGATACTTTGTTTAAACAGATGTAATTCATGAACTTCACCAAAATTTTGCAAATCCAGCATTATCTTCCTGTGTAGTCATGGCCGTAACTACCATTGAGGTTGTGTCCTCTGTATTTTTTTCTTGAAGTGTCGTTTCATTGTGAAGTGAAAATAGCCGACGAGACAATTATCCTTGCATCAACGGACCGTCACGTGTCACGTCAAAACGAAAGTAGTCGGCTGTAGTGGAGTGTTTCCTAAACCAATTAAAGAACGCAACGCAGTGTCTCGCACAGCTCACATAAACATCAATACCCGCAAATCCATTGTTCAAAATAAACTTGATGCCATGTTAAATTCTGCATGTGATTTTCATTCAAATGACTGAAAATGAAAAGGCTGCAACAAACTAAATTATCTTTTGGAAAGACAGCAGAAGATGAGCAGACAAAGAGAAGGAGGGAAGGTGAGAAAGTTAATGGTTATGCAGCAAATAGCCTACAATATGAGATGCAATAGGGCTACCAATGAGATTCAAACCTATAACCTACTGAAATGCTGAAATTGCAGCTAGCTAATCTGCACTGACAATTAAGCTAAATATTATATGGATAATTAATGTGTTGTGAAGTGATGGATATTATCCTTTTAATAAGCATGGCCCAAACGTAACCTATTGTTGAATGATATTATGGTCAGTTATTGGTCAGTTATTTAGACTTGTTTTATTATTATTATTAATATTATTATTATTTTAAATTCAACAGAGGAGACAAGAGAGAGAAGTCAGGCAGTTGAGGAGGAGAAAGAGTTAGGAGAAAAGAGGGAAATAATAGGTGAAGGGCCCTCCCAAGACAGTCAAGATGTGACACTCACTGTTCAAGCTTTGCAGCAATGACCCTGCAATTTATAAATGCAGAAGCCACTACTCTGATGAGGAGAGGCAGAGCATCCTTCAAAACAAATGGAGCAGGGACCAGTATATATATCTATCTATCCCCAAAGGCAATTTGGGAAAAGGCTGTTGAGGTATAGTGTGGAGTGGGAAAATAAATACCCCTGGCTACGGTACTCTCCATCTGAGGATGCAGCATATTGTTGTGTGTGTACTGTTCAAAAGTCAGAAAGGGTCAAACACCACATTCCAGAGGGATGGATTTAGGGACTGGAAAAACACTCTTGGTGAGAAAAGGGAAATAATCTCAAATCATGGCAACACTCCAGGACATATGGCAGCTTCTGGGTTGGCAGAACATTTCTAGTATTTTTGACCTCGGTATTTGAAAAATCCTGGTTACAGCCTTGTGTGTAGCGCTCATATATATTCCTCTAAAGCATGTATTCTATCAGCTTGGATCAAAACTCTGTTCCTCTGACTCCGACGTGTTGTATGATGGTCAGTCCGTGACACTTCCGGGACATGTATACTGAAAGCTGTCAGGAGATGGCTGCTCGATGGATTGGCACTTGTGTGTGAGTATCTTCAAAGTAACTTCATATTCATCATATTTACTGTAGGTTAAAATAGTTTGATTTGGTGGTTTGTGAAAAGATGCGATTGCTAAAGCATATGCACATGCCATCCGTGAATGTTGGACTACTGGGGGCACTGTTGTTATTTCCTTCTTACTAATATATTAACAATTTCTTTATGTGCAAAGAAATGATTGAAATTGGATGACCAAACAGAAACTGCAATCTACCATTTGAAACACAATCTTGGTTTTTTTAATTCTAATAATTTTTTTACTAAATTAAAGTTTTGTGCGACATTTTGAGTAAATATAGTGCTAAATTAAAGTTAATTATTTTTTAGCAATTTTATGTACATTTTATATACTATATTAAAGAGTGTGATATTTTGGCATTATATCCACCTATCTAGATGTCTCTCTAGCTACCGGCTTCGACCACTACAATATTCAGTAGCGAGAAGTATTGTGAATTGGCAAAGCCCTATTATTTAGACATCCTTTTGATGATAAAATGTAATTAAGTTGTTGAATACTTAATCATAAAAGTAAAATAAAGGATTTAATAGGGCCTAACATGTTAACATAAAGAGATGCTTCTGTTCACTAAATGCACTTGCCCCTAACATTTGCAAAATAATCCTTATTGAAAGACAGCCTTGCCCTTTACATATTAGTGTGTGTGTGAAATGTTTTATTTTTTTGACAATGAGAGAGCAAACAATTACTTTATTTTTGTGATACTCCCTTTTAAGTTACAGTTGCTGAAACCAATAAAATTAGCAGGACAGCTCTCTTGGTTTTGTTTATTGTGGTTATTTTTATATGAATAATTTTGTAAAAGCTAAGTGACTCTGATGTCTTTGTATTTTAAAATGGCAACTTTACCAAAACACAAACAAAATGAATAAATAAATAAAAACAGGGATCGTATCGTCAAGTACCGAAATGCAATCAGTGGTACTCATACTCGTTTCCAAAAAATGGCATCTGAACATCCCTATCTACACTGTTTCATTCTATGTGTCTTAGCTCTGCATTGTGTCATAGCTACATTACAACAAGCTGCATCTGTTTCGATAAAAAAATTTTTATTGATTCATAAAGATAACAAAGAAAAACAAAACATATATACTATGGATCAACATTTAACTCCCACTACTACCTCTCCCCAATCAACAACACCACACAATGAACATCCCCGTGGTCACACATGCGTACACACATAAAAAATGTATAATAATAATAATAATAATAATAATAACAATAATCATCATACACATCTAAAACTACGCCTCTCTCTACACAGCCCCTCCACGAGAGTCCAAAAAAGAAAGGGAAATAACTACCCCAGATCCCCAGTTTTCTACACGACACCTCCTCGAAAGCTGCCACCCTCCCCATCTCCGTGTACCACTCCCTAAATGAAGGAGCTCCAGCCAACTTCCATCCCCTTAAATCAATCTGTCTGCCTGTCATAACACTGGTCAGGATCCAATTTTTTATGTACTTATCCCCTATATCTATGACCGCCCCATCACCCAAAACACAGAGTCTGGGGGAAAATGAAACCTGAGTACCCAACACGTCACACATAAAACTCTGAACCTTCAATCAAAATTCCTGGATCTCAACACACCACTAAAAAACATGGGTTGTGTCTCCATCCTCCGATTGGCATCGCAGTAGGTGGGTGTGTCTTTAAGGCCAAGCCTATACAATCTAGAGGGTGTCCAATAGAATCTATGTAATATCTTGAATTGCATAAGGCGCACCCATGTATCTCTGGATGCAGATTTGACATTTTAGAATCCTAGTCCACACTCCCTCCTCCAATACCAAGTTCTTTCTCCTATAATCTCTTGATAGAAGTTAAAGCTCCGTCCCCCAGACTCGGAATTAACAGGGAGTAATACACTGATGCCTTGTGACCTTTTCCAAAAGCAGTAATCACCACTCCTAGAGTATCTGCTGATTTAGGGGGGTGTATACTACTCCCACAAATAGCAGAGAGCAGATGGCGCAGCTGTAAATACCTAAAGAACTGAGATCCCATTTGGGAATCCCAAAATGTTGAACCAAATTTTCAAATTTTCATAGAACACTCCATTCTCATTTAAGTCACTGAGTGTATTAACCTCCCTCACAATCCACTATGACCAGTAGAAAGGGGACTTATTAATACATAATATGGGTTCTGCCATATACTTGAGGCAACATTTAAATAAATGTCCAATTTAAACACGATGGACACTTTTGTCTATACCGAGTGCAAATGCGAGATAACGGGGTGTAACTTAACTTCTACGATTAGTTTGAAAGAAAAGCTCTGCAATGGTGAAAACGGGGCAAGAACTTCCTGTTCAATACAAAACTAGGGAGGGGCTCTCTCAGGTGGAAGCGACCAAATGTTTGAGACCGAATGCATAATAAAACGAAATCTTGGGTAGGCCTAGCCCACCTTTGTCAATCGGCAATGTAATTTATTGAAATTTAATCCAGGACGCTTACCGTTCCAAATGAAGTACTTTGCTATAATATCAAATTGCTTGAAATAAGAGAGATGGACATCTACTGGGAGAGATTGTAGCAGGTAGTTGAATTTTGGAATATTAACCTTCCCAATCATCGATAAATGTAATGAAGCCCACCTGTCCACATCTCTCGAAAACCTTTTTATTAAGGGGTCAAAATTAACTCACAACTCACTAAATCACACAAATTTGCTGGGAATAAAATATCCAAACACTTAATGCCCTGTTTGGGACACTGGAAGACGCCCGGTTGAAAAGCAGTCGCTGGGCAGAACGCTGTGAGAGCCAAAGCTTCGGATTTAGACCAATTGACTCATGAGTCCTGAGAATTTAGAAAAGGAATTATTAATTCTGTGAAGGCAAGACATAGATCTAGTTGGGTCGGAGACGAATAATAAAATATCATCTGCATAAAGCAAAAGCTTATGCGCCACACCTCCTGCCACCACCCATGGAAAATTAGCTTACCTTCTTATCGCCGCTGCTAATGGTTCCAGGGCAAGACAGAATAATAATGGGGAAAGAGGGAAACCCTGCAGGGTGCCCCAATCCAGAGTAAAATAATCTGAAATTAATCAATTTGTTTGTACCACCGCTACCGGGTGTCTATAAAGTAACTGAATCCATCCAATAAAAGTATTCCCAAACCATATATTTCCAAAAAAATGGCAGCGACAGGAGTCTGATCATTCGCCACTGACCACATGATACTGATTAAATGCCTAATGTTATCAGAAGAGCTGCAGCCCACGAATTGTAGATGCTTACTTATTAGTGTAATGTCTACCCTGCTATTACTTGAGCCAGCACTTAAGAAAACAGACCCCATGTCTTTCCAAATTTTTCTCGAAGAAAAATCAGGCATGAAAACTGGTCATGGGTAAAAAAAGGTGAAAAGGATACACCTGCAAAACATCCAATCCAATCAACTTTATTTATATAGCACATTTTAAAACTCAACAAGTTACCAAAGTGCTGCACAAAGAATAAATAGAAAATATAATAACACATAAAATACATAAAATATAGGGGCCATTTTAATGTGTGGAGACAAGTCATTTCACAAAACACACAGCGCAAGAGGGGTCCGTTTTTATTTTTCGCCTGAACCAGACTCTCAAGGGCCCGTTTTCTCTGTTTAGCAGCATGTCTCAGCCTTGCCCACTTCTCCTCTTCAGCTGCCTGTTTTGAGATCCTGAGCACTACTGGATCCTTAGCAGCCACAATTGAGTCTCTTCTCAAGCAGACCCTGCTGCTGCTAGTGTTTGTTATTGGTTCCTGCTGAACGGATGTTCTTGCAGAGTGTGCGATCCACCTCCCCATATTTGACATCATCTCGTCTGAAGAACTCAATTGCCGTCTTCTCCCTTGATTGGAGGGTGTACTTGACGGTCTGAATGGCTATTGCAATGTTACACATTATGGGTAAATATATTTTCTTATGGCATTTGCCTTGTACCATAATAGCGAACATAAATTCAGGCCAGTGTCATAATATGAGTGCACAGAACCGTATCCGCAGGCGTAAAACAGTCCTCACGAGGAAGCATTTCTGCTCCGGGCACGCACAGAACATTATCTACAGTGCATTTCTGCTCCGGGTGCATGCGGCTGTGACGAGTGTGTTTTCAGACATATTATGAGGGGGAAAAAAAACATTGTCTAATATTCGGACCAATACAGTAGAATATAATTATTAAATTAAAACCTGTATCTTTCTGGCCATGTAAAAAATAATAAAGTGCATTTTTTATTTATCACCATCATATTCAACATGTAAAACGGAGGTCAGGCTCATTTCTATAAAAGCTAGCAGATAGGAGCTTGCTCCGGCTTGCATTAGCTTACATGTTGTATAGATAACGTGCAACAAGAGAAAGATACCGACACGTTTTATCCTGTTGTTGACGTTAGCCTACATTACATCCGGGTTGCTGCCACTCATCTCCATAAATGAATAATTATCTTAGCTAACATTATTGGTTAATAACAGTGGGTTAAATAATGACATTGGCAAAATCACTGTAAATGACAGGACAGTTAACATTGTAAGCTAACTTACTCAGGTAAGTACAGTTCGTGCGGCAGTGTGTCCAGTTATCAGACTCGCGGTGTGGCAGATTTAAAAGAAAAACCTACCCTACTCCGACTCGGATTGGCTGTCAGGTTTCTGCATTAGGAGTGATGATTGGTTAGGCAGAGCCTAAAGTTGCGAAGTTTATGGTAACTATGCAGATATAGCGGGTAAATGCTGGCCACGGCCACCCCCCCCCCGCCCGAATATTTTCTCATCGGATCTGCACAAATCACATAGGTGACCCATTTTGGTTTGAAAACGCCGAATTTCGCTGAAAGGTGAGGGGTTTTCATGCCTGATATATACATATTTATATATATATTTATTTTTTATATATATATATACACACTCACCTAAAGGATTATTAGGAACACCTGTTCAATTTCTCATTAATGCAATTATCTAATCAACCAATCACATGGCAGTTGCTTCAATGCATTTAGGGGTGTGGTCCTGGTCAAGACAATCTCCTGAACTCCAAACTGAATGTCAGAATGGGAAAGAAAGGTGATTTAAGCAATTTTGAGCGTGGCATGGTTGTTGGTGCCAGATGGGCCGGTCTGAGTATTTCACAATCTGCTCAGTTACTGGGATTTTCACGCACAACCATTTCTAGGGTTTACAAAGAATGGTGTGAAAAGGGAAAAACATCCAGTATGCGGCAGTCCTGTGGGCGAAAATGCCTTGTTGATGCTAGAGGTCAGAGGAGAATGGGCCGACTGATTCAAGCTGATAGAAATGCAACTTTGCCTGAAATAACCACTCGTTACAACCGAGGTATGCAGCAAAGCATTTGTGAAGTCACAACACGCACAACCTTGAGGCGGATGGGCTACAACAGCAGAAGACCCCACCGGGTACCACTCATCTCCACTACAAATAGGAAAAAGAGGCTACAATTTACAAGAGCTCACCAAAATTGGACAGTTGAAAACTGGAAAAATGTTGCCTGGTCTGATGAGTCTCGATTTCTGTTGAGACATTCAGATGGTAGAGTCAGAATTTGGCGTAAACAGAATGAGAACATGGATCCATCATGCCTTGTTACCACTGTGCAGGCTGGTGGTGGTGGTGTAATGGTGTGGGGGATGTTTTCTTGGCACACTTTAGGCCCCTTAGTGCCAATTGGGCATCGTTTAAATGCCACGGCCTACCCCAGCATTGTTTCTGACCATGTCCATCCCTTTATGGCCACCATGTACCCATCCTCTGATGGCTACTTCCAGCAGGATAATGCACCATGTCACAAAGCTTGAATCATTTCAAATTGGTTTCTTGAACATGACAATGAGTTCACTGTACTAAAATGGCCCCCACAGTTACCAGATCTCAACCCAATAGAGCATCTTTGGGATGTGGTGGAACGGGAGCTTCGTGCCCTGGATGTGCATCCCACAAATCTCCATCAACTGCAAGATGCTATCCTATCAATATGGGCCAACATTTCTAAAGAATGCTTTCAGCACCTTGTTGAATCAATGCCACGTAGAATTAAGGCAGTTCTGAAGGTGAAAGGGGTCAAACACAGTATTAGTATGGTGTTCCTAATAATCCTTTAGGTGAGTGTATATATATATATATATATATATATATATATATATAATATACAAATATTTGCTGAGAAAGCCCCTCATATAACAATAATTAAATATATAATTATGAAATAATTATACATAGTTATATTTAAATATTTAAAAATTATATATATATAAAATATTCAGATAATTATAATGCATTACATTCTTGTAGCAGAAGAGTTAATCATTGATAAGACAATAGAAAAGCGGTTTTAGAATACAATGTAAATGTTTACTACCATATTATTGATCATAAGTCAATCATTGGCACACAGTTCACAGCAATACATTTCACAAGTGAATTTGTCAATCAGTTTAGGGACCCATCAATCTACACCTGCGTCAGACATGCTTGTGTAGCATCTCGGGTGCATTGCATCATAAACATAAAATTTTTAGGTCACTGTATCAAGTTAAATATAGTTCAATACTTAAAACACATCTTGAGATCCCTTAGTTCAAATTTGCGCTCCATCAAGTGTTTTGAACGCAAGAACATAACGCATGTTTGTGCTGTGTGCTGGATGGTTGTTTTCTTCACTGTATAAACTGCACGTTACCACACAGTTGAAGTTTCACTTACTGCCTTCTGGAGTAAACAGGTGGTACTACAAGCTTGCATTTCTCAGGAATCTTCCATATTACGGTCCATGGGCATGCGATTAATTGCGTAAAATATTTTTGTGTGTTATTTTTTTATCAAATTAATCGCACTGACTTAACACGTTAAATCGATATCCCTAATATATATATAAAACCTTCCTTCTTTTTATGGGGTGAAAACAAACTCCAGCCACTTGGCGGAACCAGCACAAAAATAAACAAAAAAAGGCACTCAGTTTCCTTGGACGGTCAAGTGAATGTTGAGTAGGACCCTTTGGCTGTAACGCGAGTACCAAAAAATAACTTAATAACACGAGATCTTTATTGGATGATCTCAGAAATTTGGCCAGAATTGATCGGGGTTGTCTCCCTCAGCGGATCGCCGAGCCGGATCCCTGTGAGCTCGCTTGATTTCCAGCTTATGGCCTGTTATGTCGAGCAGACTTGGGAAGGGCCCGTCCAGGAATTTCACCATATCACAATCTTCTTCGTCCTCAACAATTCCAACAATTCAGACGTTTTCCGCCGATTACGATTCTCCAAATCCTCCAACTTCTCCTTGAAACGTTCCAAATCCACCTTGGTCACTAGCGGATAAGCAGCTAATTCCTTCTCCGATGACTCCAGATAATCCGTTTCTCGACATCCCCCAATTTTGTAACCACCTCAGTGAATTTCGCCTCCATGGCAGTGATTGATCGATGTATTACAGCAAGATCCTCAAAGTCAGCAATGACCTTCATCAGCATTGCTGACACGTTCAACAATTCTCTCTGAATTTCCTTCTCTTCAATGGCCAAATCGTCTCCCGGGCTTGCAGCCTGCTGCTCAGGGGCATCAGCTTGAGCACGTAAGTGTCTTTTAACGTCTCCAGAGCCCAAAGATTTTGAATTCTTTGACATATTGACTTCCTAGAACAGTTAAGGATTTATGACATAAAAATGATTAAAACTAGCAAAGTGCGCAGAGCTCGCCGTTCACACGTCCGAACATTTGACTCACCAAAACTGCATCTTAATGAGTATACAAATTGCATTACAGATCTATACTTTTTGGCAAGTCAGCAGTATGGAAAAGAATTAGAAGAGTGTAAGCAAAGCACATGTCTTTATTATCTTTTGAAGAGAAACATTTACTGGCAAAATGTTAATACAACATTTTGTTACGTTTACGTAAAAATATCCAACAGCATCTGTGTGGGGTGCTTTTTAAAGGATTGGAAAAATATTGATGCAGAACTCTCCAAATCTAAGTTTCAGCCTGATTAACGTGTGTGAATGTATGTAGTACCTGATTCTATAAGTGAAGAAAAAGTGTGGTGGATGGACTGAACTGAGTTCTGGCAGGAAGGAGGTAGACACGGATATAGTGATGTCACCAGTGGTTGCTACACAACGCTTGTCATGCACATACCTAAAAAACACAAAGAGGGATCAAATGTAAATTGGCACATAGTTGGCATTCATTATATGCTATTGCGATGTCAGATGCTCACAAACGTTTGTAAATAACAAAAGATAGTACATAGACAACCTAAATATCTGGTCCCGAATGATGGGGTACTCTCCTGTTACGACATTATCGACATAAGTAGTAAACCACTCAGTAAAGTTAGAGCCTGAGAGAATGGGAAGGAGAGAGAGAGAGAGAGAGAGAAAAAAAAAAAAGAGTTAAACTCATCTCAACTGGTCCTTAGAACTGAAATGCATTGAATACAGCCTTTTGGTCTCTGTTACCTGTAATGAACATGTCAATAGCAGATGGATCTTGTGCCAGCTGATCCTGTGAAGAAAAAGCATAAAACAGAATGAGCAAGTGATACACAAGACAAGAGCACCACTCATTGGTTACACAGCAGCAATGCAAGAATAATCGCACTGTTTAATCTAGCTCTGGAGCGCCCCATATGCACAAGCAGAATCCCTATATGATGTGAACTGCTCCAGCTCTTATCCGTAAAAACACAGTTTGACCCAGTATGTGAGAAGTTTTTACAGTGTTAATGTGGAGGCTCTTCTTCAACATTTTGTATTTTATTTTATATTTTCTACTACATAACCTCTGGTTGCTTCCAAAATCATATTAGAGGCCGTGGCCTGTGTGTGGTGATCTCACCGGGCATTGATAGAAGATCTCACTGCGTGATCGTCCCTCTGTGCTCTCCAGAGCCATGTATTGGCTGAGGCCAGTATGGAAACAAAAAGTGAGGGGAAGACATTGTCTCATGCCTTTCCTCTGCTGAAATCCCCCTGATGCGGTCTCAATATCCAACAGGTCTTCTGAGCGATAGTGATTGGACAAAGCCATGCTGCCCATCAACCTGTGGAGGGTAGGAGTGGTGCAAAGTGTGTTTTTAGGACCAACCATTTACATTACATTTACATTGATGCATTTGGAAGAAGCATTTATCCAAAGCAGTTTGTGTGTTCCCTGGGAATCTAAACCATTTCTTGGTGTTGCTAGCACCATGCTCTACCAGTTGAGCAACAGGAACACCAATCACACTAAGGGAAGCTTGTCCGCTAACTTATATAAATGTTAATAAAGTTATTAGTCATGTCGCTTAAAAAAAAAATGCTAATCTTGATTTAAAGTTCTACATGCAAATCAATAAACCAATAATGCAAGAAAACTATGATTCCATTATATTTTGAAACTATTATGGTTTTGTTACACCGTCAGCTATGCACACACTCCCGACCAAATGCTGAAAAGGGTGGTTGCTTGCAAAGCGAAATTGGGTTAAACATCTAGGTGCACTGATCAGGTTTTGCTTAAACTGTATATGACCTTTCCACACCCTTTTTACACTTCCATGCGTTACATGAGTTTTTACTGATCAGATTGCTATCCGATTGAAAAAGCTCATTCCATTTACACTTGGCCACTTCAATGAGTCTCGGACAAACGTATATAATGTATGGGCATGCTGGGTTTTACCCCTCGGGGCTTGTCATAGAGAAGACGCGTCATGCACATCAGCTGTGCTCATGTCAGTGTTTAGTTTGTTTCATCATCGATCTGCATCAAATAAATTAGGAAAAAGTTCTGTTTCTCCTTCAATATGCAATCATCTATTTCTTTGTTATTATTATTTACTGCATGACGCAATCCTTATGCAAATATTTGATAACAGTTGTTATGTTTCACTTTTTTCCTATGCTGAAGTAGCCCTGCTTGGGAGGGGTAAAGTTTACATATGTGACTTGAAAAGCCAGATGCATTTACACTTGACAATTTTAGTCTAGAATGCGTCTCAGACCACCTCCTGAAGTGGTTTGAGTGATTGTATTGCAATTTGTCTCGAATGCATTTAGGAGGGCATTTTCACCTGGGTAGGGTTGCACCAGTTGTGCGTAAGTTCTAACGTAAGTTGGGACGTAAAGTTCACACCAAGGGCTTAGTAACTACTAGTAAGTTTGTAACCAAGTCAGTGCTTAATTTGGTTGCAACACCTGTTCTTAAGGCAAGACTTAACTAGTAGGTTGTAAGCTCTCCGTTAAGTAATTTGAAGTCACATAATATGATGTTTACCTGTATTGATCCAATAAACAGCCTTCAAATTTGTACACAGAAGTGTTAAAAACAGTGAACTTCAACCTTGATGTTCAAACGTTTTTTGTTCACGTAACTGTCAGCTGTAATAAATTATATTCCCATTAAAACACGATACGTAATAAAAGTAGATTTGATAAATAGTACACTTGCCCTGTGTATATAACAATATATATGAACTGTATCTAAAACAAATAAGGGGTGATAAATAAATGCTAATATAACAGGCTGGAAAAATAGACATTTATTCATTTTAATATCCTATATATATATATTGAATGTGTTTAAACTTGACTCCGGACGACACACCCTGAAAACTGCACCTTTTGATCGGTTTCATGCTGAAGAGCCACTTGTTTTTTCTCTCCAGTAAATGTCTGCTTTTTTTATTCCAACTGTTACTCCTGATGGGAGGCTTCCCTAAATATTTAGTTTGTAACCCTACGTATATTCTACCCAAGTCTAATTGTACAATGCTCAAATATTTAGTAGAGCGTAGATTGTGACTTAGTGCACATTTACGCCACAACTAGGTTAAGTTTTAACTTACGCAGAGCTGGTGCAACCGGCCCCTGGTATTTTCATTATTGGATAGCTATCCGATCACTCAAAATACATGAAGTGGCCAGGTGTAAAAAGGCTCTTAGGCATTTATATGACCTTTCATGTTGCATGTGTAAGAATAACTGGTTTCAGTTAGCGTGTTTACATGCACATTTTTACACCTGTTATGCTTAATACAATGACAACATGTGTGGAAACGCATTAAACTGCTTTCCTTTATCTGTACAAGGTCATAAAAGACGTAAGAATAAACCGATCGACACAAGTAGATACAACTATTTCAAATGTCATGTAAAAAATGTTTCAATGTTTAGGCTGAGAAGACTGAATATAATGAGCCACTTGGTGACTTACAAAAAGAGAGACAAGTCTTACCCAGGAACGACCAATTTCTGCCCATTATGTATCCTATAGGAGCAACGGTAGTCAATAGGAAGCTTGCAACCAATCTGAGCCTCAATGGTGTCTAGCTCCTCCTCCTTCACTCCCTCTACACAAAGGGAAAAAAAACACTCAATTTTATTTTAAAAGATAATCCCCCACTGCTATAAGTGGCAAGTACTCATATTATAAAAATGAACACCTCTAAACAGCAACAATGTTAATGGACTTTTCCATGATGCAACATGTAGATTTTCAAAGCATGGATGATTGAGAAATCGTATGGCAAACCTTTCAGTGAAGCTATCATTCGAGGGCATTTCTGAATCAGGTAGTTCTTCAGGTCATCCCATGATTTCTTGAGAGTACTGTAGTAGTCAATGTAATTGCCCAGATCAGCGTAATACTCCCAAAACAGCTCCTTCCATGTCAGGCCTCTCTGTGCTTTATCTGACCTAAAAACAGAAAGGCAACTGACTCATAAACACTAAAAGATTATTAGATGAACACCTCATTTTGATAACATTACAGTACATCTAAGAATGCAAGACACAGGATAGAAAGGTAAAGGAATGCTTCTAAGGCCATAAAGAGTGAACTTACTCCATAAGGAGCCAGTACTTCTGACAAAGCCTCTTCCATAGTGGGTTATGTCCTGTCAGCTCATTGAGTCGACGACTTACAAAACTGCAGCTGAGAACAGACAACATTATAAACATCACAAACAACCATCCAGGCACTTCTGGCTGCAAACTTTACATGGGATAAAATCTTTTGGTGGATTTCTTAATTAATGAAAGTGGTAAACGTTATAACTGTGAGTCTAGAGGGAATTAGAAGTAGTGTGTAAAACTTCACGTGACTCTCACCTCTCTATTACCAGGCCAAAACATTTTTCATCAAAGCAACATTCACTAGAAAAAGCACGAACAGCTGCTGTCAGGACATACATAGTTGTTGTTAACTGTTATCTATTTACTGCGGCTGCGTTAGCCACTTACCGCATAGTCAATTCTGTCAACTTTCATGAAGTAATCCACTTAAATTTTCCAACATAACTTTATCTTTTATCTTTAATAAATCTTACCAATGCCTGTCTTATTATAGTGATTTAAAACTGACATTTTCGCAGTAGAAATCACGTCTGTATATCCAACTCAATCAACCACTTGCTTGAGTAATGTAATAACAAGCTATCCTGTTAGCACTGCCAGCTAACTGTGCAGCGGATATTCTTTTTCAAGCTCATGCACAAACTCGTTTCCTATTCCAAGAAATGACGGAATAGCTCGAGCGAAGATGTCTACCTGATCAGATCCCTGAAGTCCAGAAATGACAGCACCAGCATTAAAGGATCCGACGGTAAGTTGTCCAAGCTTAGCGTTACGGACGTTGCCATCTTGGTACCGAATTCAGAGCCGAAACCCCGCCCCGTTCACTGCGATGACAAGAGGGCGTGTCCGCACGCTGCTCTGTTATCAAATAATGCGCACATGTTGAGGTCGCAACACGCGCCAGTGAAAGTCAGCGATATATTTTGGCAAGAAAAATAGTAAACACTTTGCAATTTCCTGCATTTATGTATAAATTTATCTTAAAATCTGGTTTGATCTTCATCTAATTTACAAAAGTGAACAAACACATTCTGTTAACCAATAACACAAATGTTTGTAAAGTTCTTCAAATTGAATACATCATTCAAACCTTCACAGTGTAGGTTGGTAAAAGTATGTGAACCCCTGAACTAATGATGTCAACAAAAGCAAATTAGAGTCAGGAGTTGGCAAACCTGGCATCCAATTATTGAAACGAGATTGGAGGTGTGGGTTACGGCTACTTTGACTTATAAAAAGCACTCAAGCATTTTGAGATTGCTATTTACAGAAGCATCTGCTCACGTCGACCATGCCTTGCAAAAAAGAGATCTCAGAAGACCTACAATCAAGAATTATTGTTTGAACAAAGCTGGAAAGGGTTACAAAATCTCGAAGAGCTTATATATTCATCTGTCCACAGTTAGACAATTTGTCTAAACTTTCCATAGATGTGGCCATCAAGCCAAGATGACTCAAAGGGCACCGAATGCGCAATGATGTAAAAAAGAACCATAGAGGGACATCTAAAGACTTGAAGCAATCATTGAAACTGGTTAACATTTCATGAGCCTAATATACGGAAAACATTAAATAGGCATGGTGTCCATGGCAGGACACCACGAAGGAAGCTGCTGCTTACAACAAAAACATAGATGTGCACCTCAAGTTTGACAAAGACAACCTTGAAGTGCGTATGGCATGTTTGCCATCATCGAGGAAAAAAACATATTTTTTAAGTTCATCAAGATATCCTACAGGATACTGTCAAGGTGGTTGCACTAGTGAGGGGCTAGTGTGTGCTTCAGACTCCGCAAGAATGTCCATAGCACCCCTGAAGCACCCCCAACAAATGATGTAACAGCCAGCAGATTATCCTCTGTATAAAGATTGTATGAAGAAACATTTTCCCTGACAACATTTTATAAATCGTTTTATGTACGGGACCGTATTTCATTTACCTGTTTAGAATCAGAACTAGTGACGCTCGATTTACAAATATGTGACAAGATTCTTAACTCTTTTCAAAGGAGGAAGCAGGAGCCGAATAACAATCCAAGTCTCTTTATATTCACAAAACATTTTTGCCTTTCAGCCAACACTCAAATACACCCACACAGCTTCGTGCATCTCTATCTCTCTTAGTTCTCGGGCAGGCTGCAATCGCAGTGGTCTAAACAATATGGGGCTGCACCTGTCCATGACCCAAGTGGAAGCACAGATACCAAATTTCCACCCATCCAATTGCACACTTCTTAGGGTTTGCCGTGAGTCCTGCCAATCTCATCGACTTCAGGACAGCCCTCAGATGCTGCAGGTTCCGCTGCTAATCGCTACTGTAAATAATGATGTCATCCAGATAGGCAGCGGTGTAAGCAGTGTGCGGTCTGATGATTCTGTCCATGAGCCACTTAAACGTAGCCGGGGTCGCAAACAAACCAAAAGGAAGGGTGAGAAATTAGTTTAAGGCAAACAGTGTAGAAAATGCTGTTTTTTTCACAGGACATGGGAGTTAAGGGTACCTGGCAATATCCCTTTGTTACAGTAAATCCAATGTCCAATAAAAGCGAGCCACGCCAAACCAATCGAGCAGTTCATCAATCCGAGGCATCGGGAACGCACCAAATTTAAACAACTCATTGACACGCGATACAACCGATCCTTGATAATTGAAAAATACGGATATGCGAGTATGATGTCTGGCCGGAGACGTTGATCATCAATCACTTTCATTTGATCAAAGGCTTGCCTTAGGGAGTGCTCGTCTCACATCTGCTCCAGAGGGAAATCCGCGGCATGTCACCACCTTGATCGTGGGCCATTGGCCCTGGAAATGCCCCGGACCCTTGCAGCTCCAGTGGACAGGCACAGACTTCACGTCCACACCAGCGGCAGCAGATTCACCAGCCTGTGGCGGACAGCGGAGAGGGTGAGGGAAAACCAGCGAGATGAATGTCCCACGAGACCGGGGAACCGGTTTTGGGGAAGGAATTCCCCACTTCCGGGGAGCAGGAACAGGATGACGGAAGGGGAGGGGGATGACAGGGAGAAAGAGGGGGAGGGAGAGAGAGAGATAGAGTTAGAGAGAGAGAAGGGCAGGCTGTCCCCCGGATGCACCACAATATGGTCCTCAGCTAACTGGATCGCCTCCTCCTGTAACGCCAGACGGTGGCACTGGACCCACTCTGCTGTTCCCTTTGGCAGTTGGGAGACGAACTGCTCTTGCACCAAGATGTTGATGACGTCATCTGCATCACCCCCCTCCTCAGCCAGCAACCACTGCTGGCAGGCATCACAGAGCTGTTGTGCAAAGGCAAACGAGTGACTGACCTCACTCAACGTCAGTGTGCGGAAATGCTGGCAGTGCTGTTTTGGGCTGCTGCTGACCCGTTGGATGATAGCTCTCTTAAAATCGGAATAATCCAGGAGGTTGGTAACCGGTTTGGGCTTCTCCAGACAGCAGCAATAGCAGATGGACCACCCACTGTAAGCATCACTTCGGGGCTCTGGACATGTGCTCAAAGAACTCCAGGAAGGCCTCCGGATCATTCTGTGGTGTCAATTTTGTGAGTGTCACATGGGGTACTGCTGCTGCTTGGGTTACGGCTGAAGTCCCCTCCTGAGGCAGCAAGCTCTGCAACACCCGCCGGTCCTCCGCTTGGGCCTGAAGGAGCACTTTGAAATGCTTCTCCTGCTCCTTCCACACACACACACACACACACACACACTTCATGCATCTCTGTCTTTCTCCCCCTCAGCAGTCTGGATCTCCTCTCCGCTCTCACTGCAAACACAAAACAGCTATTAGAGGTCATTTCTCACAGTTGTCAATATTTACCATACTCACTCTCTCTTCTTTGCTTTCCACAGACGTCGCTTGGCCACGCCCTTATCACCACAGGTTAAATTACTAATTTGAGTCGATTCCTTCAAAGAATAAGTCATATGGTTTAGAAAATTGTTCCGAATCCTTCAGACAGCTGTATCGTTTGGAGCATTTCTCACGCCGTAAAACATAAATGAAATGAATAGAACAGAAAACAATGATGTGGAATATTTACTGTCATGATACACAGAGCAGATGAGGAGGTAAACTTAACTGTTGAAACTTTATTAAGCGCACTCACTCCAACAGCATGTCTCACAATAACTCACTCTCAGTAATGGTGGAGCTGCCCCTGTAACCTGGCAACCCCGGACCCTGCTTTGTAACAACCAGAGCCCTTCTATCAAGGTGAGCCTACAAAGTTAGCAAAAAAAGCATAACGCAGCGCTCCCATATACATTCTTATGGTGGTTCATTGGCGAGGAGACAAGAGACAAGTATAATAAACTGCTTTTGTGTGGAATAATGGCGTAGCCAAGGGTTGGCCGTGGGTGGGCCTGTGCTTGCCCAAATTAGACCCTGGCCCACCCAGAATATTAGAGGTTTTTCTTTGACTTCAATTATATTGTCACGAACGCCGGTGAAGGCGCCTCCTCAATCGGCCACCGGAGATCTGACTCACCCGAGTATTGACTTTAAAGACTACATTTCCCATAAGCCTGCATACCTGGTCCGATTACACCACAGCTGTCTCATATCATCACCACTCTATTTAAACCATGCCTGTTTGTTCATTCATCGCGAAGTCTTGTTTGCCCCGGCTACATTTCTGAGTGTTTACTATTACCACGTCTGATCTTCTGTGTACTGACCTTGCCCTGTATCACCGACTATGTTTGTCTGCTGCCTGCCTTTACTGTGTTTACGCCTGTCTCTGTGTGGAAGAACAATTTGAATGCACCACTTCTCTGTTGTCAAGTCAAATTTGGTAAAAAAGTAAAGAAAATTGGGGTGAAAACTTGCCCCATTCATTTTGATTGAGGCCCACCTAAAAATAATTTCTTGGCTATGCCCTTACTTTTACTTCTACTTGAGTAATTATTTTTTAAAGTAATTGTACTTTTACTTGAGTACATATTTTGGCAATTCTACCCACCTCTGCATTCAAAAGATGGTCGACAGTGGACTGACTTGCTAGAAATACTTCATTTACACTCAACAATCCTTTTGGATTGAACAATGTTTGGAGTTTACTACGATAAAAATTGCTGTTTTTTAAAGAGAAGTCATGGAAGATTTTGGTGTCAGTTTACAGCTCTCCCCGGTCATACGGTGATGCAGATATTTTTTATCAAAACCTGCAAGTGTATCCTTCATTTCACAGCGATGAATAATGTCTTTATTAAGTTCAACACCTGCATGTGCACCTTTTGAACAACTCAAGGAAAAGTCATTTTTCCAACCAAACAGGTATCAGAAAGTATCATTGCATGTAAATACCATGGAGTACATCAATGCACCACAGTATTACCATCTGATACCATCACAATACTATGGTCCTGCCACAACAGGCTATTTAAAAAAAATAAAAATAAAATTTATGGTAGCTGATTTTGAGAAACTTTAACTAGTGCTGGATGTGCTGTGTGAATAAGTATTTTATCAATACTTTGTTGCTTGTGGTTACATTATTTGCTACAAAAGATACAAACTTGTGAAAAGGTAAAAATGCTTCTCCTAAAGTTACCAGAATTAAATGCTTTAATGCTGTTTTTGCAAAAAGTTTCCCCCAGGAGGAGCATGTCCCTAGACCCCTAATAAGGGTACACTATTTTGCTGTACCTGTGCTTCAGACACCCCTGAAATTGTGTTGCCTATTTTATTGAGGCTGCAGCATAGAGATTTCACAGCATATAGATTTCACTTCTATTGTCACCACGTGCAAACTGATATTAAAAAAATCACCTGGACATGCCGGGATTTGCACAAATTTAGTGACCAAAGCTCAGCTCTCCCTGGCAATGATTTAACACCTCTTCATCCCAGCAATCAAAATTCACTGCCAGCGCTTCTGCCCATGCACCAGCTGAAGCTTAGTAGAAGTTGGGTAATCAGGCAGGACAATGACCTTAAACATTGAAGTAAATCAGTACAAAATGGTTTCAAAAGTGGAGTGGCCCAGTTAGAGCCCAGACAGTAACCCTATAGACATGCTGTGGAATGATCTCAGAGAGCCATTTACACCAGACATAACATTTGTTGGGTTTTGTTGGGTCAGTGTGAATTGGCCATAAGAATAATGTTGTGCTGAAGCAGTTCTATAAGGAATGGTCCAAAATTCCTTCTCAATGTTGTGCAGGTCTAATCCGGAAATGCTTGGCTGAGGTTATTGCTGCCAAAGGTGGATTGACCAGTTATTAAATCCAAGCGTTCACTTACGTTTTCAACTGCAATGTGAATGTTTAACAGGATGTGTTCAATAAAGACATGAAAGATTATAATTGTTTGTGTGTTTTTAGCTAACAATGTGAAATTGAGGGAAGAGATTGCATTAAGAGAGAATTGCTTCTTGGGAAATATTTTTCATTATTCCCCAAAAGAGAGCTTTACAACAAGCCAAATAGCATTAAGTAATGGCTAGGTTTTTTTTAGCTTTTGTATTAAACAAAGACAACTTTGGAATTTAATAAATGGATTTTCACAATATCTTTTGCATTGAATTGTTTTCCATTTTTAACCTCAAGATGGCCTCAGATTTCTATTTATTCTCTGGTGTTCTCAAGGTCAAATAAATCAAATACTGTTGTAGATTCACAGCAGATAATTTCTTTCCCCTTTTAAATTATAAAATCACTCATGTTTTCTTAAAGGAATAGTTTACCAAAACAATTAACATTCTCTCATCATTTAATCACCCTCATGCCAACACAGATGTGTTTGACTTTCTTTCTTCTGCTGAACACAAACAAAGATTTTTAGAAGAATTTCTCATCTCTGTAGATCCATAAAATGCAAGTGAATGGTGACCAACATTTTTAAACTCTAAAAACAAGTTTTTCACAGTACATCTTGCCATTACAGTCTCCTAGTGCTTGACGCATGTGCAGAGTGCTAGATGATGTCAAGATTTAGAGTGAAAATGTTGTTACATTTTGGTCTGTTCTCACCCAAACCCGAATAGATTGCTTCAGAAGATATAGATGTAACCACTGGAGTCTGATAGATTACGTTTATGCTGCCTTTATTCGCTTTTTGGAGCAAATTTTTGGTAACCATTTACTTGCATTGTCAGGACCTACAGATCGTACATCCATATCTGGGATGGCACGAGAGTGAGTAAATTAAGAAAGAATTTTCATTTTTGGGTGAACTATCCCTTTAACAGTTTGTACATGTACATTGATACTATCTAGCCTGTGGTGCTTTTCCGCTGTAGGTAGGTTAATGCTTGTTAATATGAGGAGGGTCCTGCATCGGTCACAAAATGTTTAGAAGTGTAAAAAAATAAATAACTTTAAGTAAATAATAAAAAATGTTTTTTTCCAAATATGTGCTACTTGCACAGAAGAGAGTGAAGAACATGATCAGCTGCTTTGTTGACACCAACCCATAGCTATAATGTTTATGTAATAAGCAAAAAAATAAACGTTATCTATTTAGAATAGTTATAATTATCATATTTACCTTAACCCAACCCTACCTTTATTCTTCTTTTGTGTGATCTTCTTTTCAGTGATTATTAAAATAATCTTAATAGTGTACTGTATGTACAGTGCATTCAGAAAGTATTCAGACCTCTTCAATTTTTTTTCAAATTGTTTTATGTTGCAGCCTTATGCTAAAATGCTTAAAATTATTTCTAAAATATTTTCACATCAATCTACACTCCATACCTCGTTATGACAAAGCAAAAACCTGATTTTTGATAACTTTGCAAATTTGTTAAAATGAAGAAACTGAAACATCACATTGGCATTCCAATTCACAGTATTCTGACCCTTTGCTATGACACTTGCAATTTAGCTCAGGTGGATCCCATTTCTCTGAATCATCTTTTTGTGTGTGTGAGTAGATTTTCTCACCTTTTTTTCCCCCAATTTGGAATGCCCAATTCTCACTAAGTCCTCAGGGTGGCGGAGGATGAATCTCAGTTGAGATTGGCAAACTTAAACACTCCCCTGTCATTATCTCCTCTCTCTCTCTCTCTCTCTCTCTCTCTCTCTCTCTCTCTCTCTCTCTCTCTCTCTCCATTTTGCTCTGTGTGCCAGGCTGAGTTGGCTTCAGACAGTACATCACACACATGCTCAAGCACACGTGCCACTCTTCCTCTCGATACTAGCTCTCTTCATCTCTCCTCCACTCATCTCCTCTCTCCTCCTCCTCTCTGAACATGGAAGCACATCAGTGAAGAGTGGATTGTTCCTCCTGATTTCTCCCGTCATCTCCTCTGCACTTTAGTCTGTGTGTTTGGGCGTCTGTTCCTGGCTGGGGATGCTTGTGTATGTGACAGCACTTTTGGGGGCAACACTAGGTACCGTGTCTGGAGTGCTGACACTGTGTGGTCTCTCCCTGCTTTGCAAGATATTTAAGAAGGGGAAAATTGAGAGAGGAGAAGAGACAGACCCAGAGAAATCCAAACCCAGCATTCTGCACACTCTCACACAGGTAAGAGTCAAACTCACACACACAGACATGGAGTCTGGAACGAAAGAGCCAAGACCAGCAACCGGATTTGACATTTAAGGACAGATACAGACAAGTCCGCTTGGACAAGCAAGAGCTGTACACAACACACACTGTAAAAGGAAACAAAATACACAGTATGAACCAAGCACATAATGAAATGTGCTCTGACTCACCTGAGTGAAAGGATGGAAGCAGTGCTTACATAACGCAGGTTAGCTCACTGAGGCAGCGATACTATAATAAAACTAGTATAAAAGACTGAGAATATCTAAACTGTGTGTCTGAAAAGCCTTTGCTGGATGAATATGCCATAGAATGCATCCACATGCCTCCAGGAAGGGATCATTTTTGGCACTAACGATTGTGAAATTGTCTACTTGTCTCTGTACAATATGCTTATATGGTGAATACATAAAAAAATATTTTGATGGCTGCATATATGGGACCTCATCTCACACTTATGCAGTTTTTTTACTGGTGCTTCGTGTAATTAGGATCAGAAAGAAAAAGGGGTTCTGATCATTTTGAAATGCATTAGCAGAGGGTGCTGTTCAGTGACTTCTTATTTCTGAAACTGTCCCATTTAATCCATTTTCATTGACATTTTATGACCAATTGTTTATAAATAATTATATTATAAGGTTGTTACGATTTCAATAAGGAGAGGGTGAGATGTTCTTAATAGTTTCAGATATGTGGAGGGAATCCTGTAAAAGCGATGGACAACCTGAAAGGGCTATAACAAAACAACAAAAAGTACATTTCAAGAATAGCCTATTTTTATAGTCTATTTTCATATTCTATCACAGTTATGAATCTTCATTTTGCTCTATGGCAGAATAAGAAAGTTAACATTCCTGTTTCATGTTGGGAAGACCATTCGTCTCCAGGTATTATTTCTGTCCCTCTGAAAGAAATATTGTTATCAAACCTGCATATTAGAAGAGAAACAAGGAAATCACAGCTCTCAGATCGGTACTGCTCTTTTATAGAACCCTCATAGTGTCAAAAAACATTTCCCAGTTCAGTGTCCAGTAACAGGCAGTTCATGCCAAATACAACCACACAAGGGATGTTGAGACACAAGTGCGTTATTATTAGAATCTTCTCCAGAGTGCTTTTATAAGAATGTAACAAGTCCTTTGACTCTCTGAAATGAGGAAGCGGAAGCCCAACGAATTTCCACCTTCTCTTGTCTTTATTGTACAAGTCACTTTTCAGTGTCACACAGCACACACAGCACAAGCAAGAGTGTGTCACTCCTCTCCTCCTCTGTGGCACTCAGCTCCCCTTTATCTCTCTGTCGCCTCTCACTGTAACACAGAACAGCTGTTAGTTACATTGCCCAGAGGTGTAACTCTTTACCGTTCTCATCTCCCGTTCTCGCTCTCCATTCACAAATCGGCACTTGACCACGCCCCCACCTACACAAAGAGATAATTAGATTAAGAAAGATTTGTTCTGACATTCATACATATTCACAGATAGACAAGCTCAACATACACATGCACAATCACACACACACTCGTGTACATGAATAGCCTACACACTGGTGCTGTGCCAGAAATTTGTACATCTGCCATGATATCCTGATTCACGACTCACATATCTGCACACACACACACCATCATCGAAACCTTGTGGCATTTTTACATTTTCCATAATTTTGTATGTTTTTTTAAACCTTTTCATAAACCACATTTATAGCATAATACCCTCATAAATACCAGTGTGTAACCTATAAAAATGACCTGTAAACCATATATACCTGAACACACACACACACTCCCTCTTATAATTTGTGAATATTTATATGCAGTTGTGAATAATAATCTATATAGGCAGGGATATATTTGTTATGAAGGAAGAGTGATTTAGCAACATCAACAATAGACATTACAATATGTCTTAATTTTTCAATTAGGTCTGATCTTCAGACTATATCTAACATCGGTCAGCCCTGTCCAGACTTGCTCTCTCCTTTATCCATCCTCTGTTTCTGCTGTTGTCCACAAAACATTCACAATAGACTTATACTGCTGACAGATGGAGCTAGAGCTGAATACTATGCTTGTGCTGAATTCTAGAAAACTGTATGTTAACGAGTATCAAGATAATATAGTGTCAATGCCAGTCTCATATCTGAGTAGGCAAGCACTGTCATCTCATTGCATCAATATTAATTATTCATGAAGATGAAGGTGGGGGAAACTGGAAAGAATATAAGAATATTCTATCTTGATTCTTTCTTTGTGTACTTGATAACTTCCCACCTGGGGGAAATGGAGTGCTCTTGTATTGATATTTATCATTCATGCTTTTTATGTCAGATTCTACACATCAAACCCCAATGAAACAGGTCCTTAGCAAGCGTCTCCCTTTGAGTAAAATGGAGCTGTCTCAAGAATATGACATTATAGGGTGAATACAATTATGCAGAGTGCAGAAAAAGTTTTAATATTAAGAGAATCTAATATGAAAAAAAGAATTCTATGTATGACTAATGCAACAAATCTGCTAATATTGACTGGCCAGTTTTACCTCATGGATTTAAAAAAAAAAAAAGAAGAAGCTATTTTTCAGTTCCTCTGGCTCTGAGAATAACTGGCGCTTAATTAATGAATTGTGATTTATTCATTCATTCTGAGATGTTTGATAAATTAACCCTTAAATGCATGGGAATTTCACCAAATACTCTCACATATTCGGGTATTTAGAGTCCCGGCATTTATATCTATTACAAATGGATCTACAAAATACCCAGATAGTGTCAGATTTTCCAAATATTTTCAAGACAAATAGAAAATAATAAAATAAAATATATTTTTATATATTTTGATGTTTTATTTTTCAAACATCAAAGAGATAATGTATCAAATCAGGACAATTTAGGACAGGATTCAATAATTTCATACTGAAATTTCATGAGATGCATCTGGCTGTCAAACACATATTAAGCTACACATAAGCTACCCATAAGTTACTTTAATTTTCTTAAATAGATGCACAACTAATAAAAATAGAAATGTATATTATATATATGTACATGCAGATGGGATACTGATGATTCACCACTTTTTCACAGAAAATCAATGTGACATAGTATTTATTTGTGTGAATAAAGTACACATTTTTCTGGTAATAAACAAAGGAATAGATATCCAGCAGTCGTAAACTTGAAATGAAATAATAATCACAATATAATTTATGGAAGTGCAAAAATAAAAAAAATAAAAATCTTTCTTAAATGCCTCGGTATCTGATCCTATACACTTTTGGCACTTTATAAAAAATAAAATAAAACATTTGCAATTTTGGCTTCTTTTTTTATTTTTTGTTACATTATTCATAAGAGATAGAGTGAGGAATACTATAGAAGTGAGGGCACAAATGAGGTCCTGAGTCTCTAAATATCCGAGGTATGCATTTAAGGATTAATTCATACTAAGACTCCATTACTGTTTGCAGCCCTTCTGTCTCACACTTTTTTAATGGATCATTCAGTTTCATCATGGTCAGTCTATTTCTGTGGATAAGATCAATTATTACTTGAATGGTTTTTAGCATGTTCAGTGTTATCTGAAAATTCCATGACCATTATAAGACATTTCTGAGGAACCAACATCTCAAGCATCAGACAGTCTCCCTTTTTGTTTTCCTATCCTTGCTCTAATCAATCATACACTGTAAAAAGTGGTGACCTGCCATTGTTATCTTAAAGGGGTATTTCTACCAGATCTAAACCTTAAAATTAGTTTTGTTGGTTAAATCTGATGTATGTCAGGTTAATTCAGTGTTGTTAAATTATTCGATTATTTTTTTACTTAAATCAAACCTGTTAATTTAGATGTCACCACATGTAGCAGAGTTTTCGGTAAAAAATTTTTTTCAGTGTTCACTCATATAGTGAAATCTAAATAAACTGATTTTATTAATGGCAAAACATTTTTTGAATCTGACTAAATCATCCTGACAAACAATGGAATCACTTTTTCAGTGCACTTTCTTTCCCTAGCTCATCATTTACATTTTTTGACTCTTCCCCTTATGCACATGTTTTAGTTTAGTGTCCAGAAATTGACAGAACCCATCCAGCCTCAAGCATCTTTGAAGTTCCCTAAAATCTACCGACCCAAATCTTCAGTCACTTCTCAAGAGGTAATAAACTACAAAGATCATGGACCTGCCAACGACACATCTGCTGCTGAGCTCGACACCTGTAACCAGGCAACGGGATGTGAGGATGTCTTCTCCCTCCCGTGGCAAGGTAAGGAAATGACGGCTAATATCTACTTGACCATTACAACACAATGGGGGAGGCTGGAAGGTGTGGATAGTTTTCCTGTTCATTCCAGTCCACTTCAGCAAGTGGGATGAGATCAGATGAATACAGTCAATCTGAGAGCTAGAATCTATTTCAATAAACTAAGAGTGGAATTTATTTATGGAGCTGAATTTAATTATTCCCTAAAAAATACATAAAAGTATGAACAATTAGTCATAATGCCCATTAAAAATTTCAACATAATTTACCTAAGAACATTTCAATTAATGATCAAGGCCTGATATGTACATTTACTCACCCACCAGCAGACACAGACAATGAAAGAGAGAAAGAGAGGTTTCTGTTCTTTAAGGAATTCAGCATCAACGTATAATCCATTCGTGATTAACTGTCATGCTTTTCTGGTTTCAATAATACAAAGGATTTTAATGAGAATGCTGGCTACAGAAAATACTCTTCATGTATTGAAAATCCTTTTCCTTTACATCAGATACTGCAGATGAGACACACTGCAATTCTGAACAATCCAGTGGAATGACGAAAAGAAGCTCCATCCTATATCCCAAACTGCACTTCTCCATCAGCATGCACAAAGAGAGTGGAGAACTACACATCGTCATTATAGAGGGTAACACACATGCTGTCTTGTTTTGTTCTGTTTCTAGAAAGATCACAGGTGAATCCAGAGGCGGCGGCAGCCGATTTTGCCGGGACTTCAGCCCCGAATGTTTTGAGTGTAGCCCTGAATGTATTTTGAATAGTTGACTGACAAATATGAAACCGGACAAAAGCCTATGTAAACCCCCAAAATCATAAGTTGCCTTATTTCATTGTGCTTTGGCTTGGCACATACTGCATACAGCCTGTAAAAATAGACATAGGCATAATCTAGCCTATAGAATAAGTTCCTTTGCTGTCGGTAGCCTATGGGCGACTCCGTTTCTTCCTCTCTGTTAAATATGCAGCAGGTAGAGGAGGAGCTTGCACAGTCGTTGACATCAACTAACGTTCCTTAGTGGCGAGTTAACGGCAATTAGCAGGAAAGACAGCAAAAATTAAGCAAATGAGGCTTTGGGGATTTTTCTGAAAGAAGTCAGTGGGTAAGAATTCACATTTGTTTTTGTCCTTAAAGTCTTAAGATCATTATCTAGCTGGCATTCACCCACAGTAGGCTAAACCTCAAGAGGTCCACTACCGAATACCATTTCATGTTGTAGCCTCTAGCCTCCTTGTTTGCGCATTCCGCCTCTCATGCTGAGATGTCGGTTCAAGCCCCGTTCGGAGCGTACTTTTCTTGTTTATCAGGGGTTGTTTTCTCTAAGGATAACCAATAAGCATTAGCATAAAATGTATGTGTGACTTGTTTTGTGATATTAGTTTGTAGTAAATATACACTTTGATTTGATTAAATGGTTTTGTAGAGTGTAGCAAAGATGAGCAACAGACTGAGCAGCAGCAGCAGCAGATGTGCCAGAATCAGGCATGGAAACTGGTAACAATTAATCAGTCACTTTACTTTAGAGAAAGTTAAAAGTGAAACATTGTTTATCTCAATGATCCTAATGAAAGGATTTTGACAGATTAATTATTCCCATAGAGATGATGAGAATTATATATACAGTTCGATGCCATAGTGTGCAAATGAACATAGACTAAAGTCATTTGTGTATTGCTTTAACTTAGGATCTTATACATCATTTTGACTATTTATGTCAAAAAATATAAATTATTTATATTCAATATTTTTTTTACTTCACTTTACTCACTATAATATAACTCTTTTGTGATGACTTTATGTTAATGTACATGAAAATTCAAGAATCATGACAGATCTTAGGGCAATCCCACTGATCTGCTCTTCCCAATACATTTTCTTCAGTGGTATTGGTCTATAATTTGACATATGTAGCACTTGATGAATTAGTTGTTTGAAGCTGATTTGCAATAAGTTATGTGCTGTATCTGTTCTTTTGCATCACAGATGATTCAGGGAGGAGAGAGGATGTTGAGGATAGTACTAGAGTGGAAGATTTAGGAACTGTAGAAACAGGCCCAGCCAGAGCAAAACTCAAAGAATACCCTCTCACCAGCTTTGGACTACAGAGAAGTGGTTGCTAGTGTGAAAATAAAATTGTTAAGCCCCGGATGTCCTTCAATGCTGGAAACGCCTCTGGGTGAATCTGAATAGTAACACAGCTATGGGTGAAAATGTATCATTTGCCAACATGTATTTTATAGGATGCAATAAACATCCTGGATTGTTGTGGAAATGCTGTAATGTAGAAGTTATGTTGGTGTAAGAAGACTAACTGGCAACACAACCCTCACACATTTTCAAAGAGCAGCAAAGTTTTACAATTTTATCAGCAGCAGAAAGGTTATCTAAGTGACTCACGTAACACACACACACAAACACAGACTAAGGCCGCGTCCACACTAATAATATGTTTTTGGTTGAAAACTTTTCAGTTTTCAGTTTCCTAACGTCATCATTGTCCAAAGAAAGGTAGACCGAATACAGTTGTAAGGGTGTCCAGTTATAACACTTTTAATATTTTCTTCTAATGCAAGTTTGAACTGTCATTATCAGTTTGCACATTTACATTAGTTTTTTTGAAGAACATATAGTCCACATTGATAAGAAATTAGTAAAGAACATCTGATTTGGGAAGATCTGATACTCTTGCTCCTCTTTCATTGTGAATAAATCATTATTCCTGAGTGGCCATGAAAGGAAAATTTCCTTGTAATAATTGATTTGATAACATTAAATCAACATATTTCGGACCTGCTAGGATGCAAGCTCACTGAGAAATTCAAACATGCAAGGTGATCAGCCGGGGACAGTGTGTTGCAAATGTACCCACTGTATAAGAAATATGGTTGCCAAAGCTACGTCTTGAGTTTTATTAGCATTTATTCAGTCAGAAAGCTTAGATATGTAATTAAGACAAATGAATGAATGAATGAATTAGAAAAACAGCCAGATAGATATATATTATGCATTGGTATGTATGTACATATATACTGTATACACTGGTGGCCAAATGTTTGGAATAATATAAAGGTTTTGCTGTTTAGGAAGGAAATTGGTACTTTAATTCACCAAAGTGGCATTCAATTGATCACAATGTATAGTCAGGACATTGCTGATGTAAAAAACAGCACCATCACTATTTGCAAAAGTAATTTTTATCCTATCTAGACAGGCCCCATTTCCAGCAGACATCACTCCAACACCTTATCCTTGAGTAATCATGATAAATTGCTAATTTGGTTCTAGAAAATCACTTGCCATTATATCAAACACAGTTGAAAGCTATTTGGTTCTTTAAATGAAGCTTAACATCGTCTTTATGTTTGTTTTTGAGTTGCCACAGTATGCAATAAACTGTCATGTCTTAAGATCAATATTAGGTCAAATATGGTAAAAAAGAAACAACTTTCTCTAGAAACTCGTCAGTCAATCGTTGTTTTGAGGAATGAAGTCTATAAAATGCTTGAAATGGCCAAAAAACTGAAGATTTCATACAAAGGTTTACACTACAGTCTTCAAAGACAAAGGGTGCAGGCCTTATCGGAAGAAATGCAAAGAAAAAGTCACTTTTGAAACAGAAAAACAAACACAAAAGGTTTAGAGTGGGCAAAGAAACACAGACAATAGATAATTGTAAACGAGAGATCTTCACCCCATTGAGCATTTGTGGCATCAGCTAGCCTGTAAGGTGCATGTGAAGTGCCCAACAAGACAGATACATCTATGGAAAGTGCTCCAGGAAGTGTGGGATGAAATGGAAAAACAAACAGCTAGAATGTCAAGAATCTTCAAAGCTGTCATTGCTGCATGTGGAGGATCTTTTGATGAGAACTCTTTAAAGTAGTTTAAGGACTTTGTACTTTTTCATGTTATTAATGTCCTGCCTATACATTGTGATCAGTTGAATGCCACTTTGGTGAATAAAAGTACCAATTTCATTCCATAAGAGCAAAATCTAGACATTCCAAACTTTTGGCCACCAGTATATATGTACAGTATGTATGGATGGATCGATGGATGGATGGATCTTGCTGGTATGCATAAAATTTTCCTTCACCCTGAAATATATCACTGAAATAAGTGTCCTGAGATGTCTCACCAGTCTAGACTCTCAGTACAAGACTGTGTAACAGCAAATAAAAATGTGACCGTGGTCCACATTCACATAGAATCAGCATACACCTTTAACGTTTGCGGGTCAATTTTGGCCAGGTGTAATTCAAGTTTATAAATCATTCATAACCCGATGGTTTTCTTTGAAAACAATATTGAAAGTCATTAACTATGTTCATACATGTCAAAAACTGATATTTTTGGCATGTTAACTGACAAATATAACATGCACTTTAAAAAAAAGTCAAAACCAAAACTTTTTTTTTATCAACATGTTTGAAATTTTATCTAAATATAACATAATATACAATTTATATTAATATCCAATGTAAGAATCACTAGTAATTTGAATGAATGTCCTTTTACTCATAACTGCTCAATACAACTTGGTGGTCAAAAGTTATGAAAACAACATATTATTTTTCAACTAATTATCATCAAAACAAATATACAACTCTAGTATATGTAACCCTTTTCACCATAGGCTCGTGATGAGCAAATATATTATACAGTGACATATAAGGTATTAAACCCTTTTTATCCTAATGCTCGGTGAAATGGTGAAAGAGACATCCCATTGTATAATAAACTTGTCTAGGAACACTATGATTCTCACTCTCTGTTCTCAATAATGAGTGACTGAAAAATACTCTGGGTTTAAAACAGATACAGGGCATGTGATGAAACAAACAACAAGAATGCAATGGCTCAGTTTACTTCCTTGTATTATGGGAGAAAAAAATCGCATAACAGTTGAACAACAAATATGAAAATAAACAGAAAACAATATGAAAAGACCGGAGTAATAAAATCAATAGTCTATGATAACCGGAGTGCACTCTTTTAGTTTTGTTCTTTTAGCAGGCCTGCATTAATCGTTGGCGCGCTTACTGTTGGAGCTCATAGAGTGAAAAAACAACAATACCTCCTCGAGTAGAGTGAAACGTATCGGTTACCTAACGTAACCTCGGTTCTCTCTAGATGAGGGAACGAGTATTGCGTAAGCTAGCTTACGCTACGGGAAAGATTCATCTTTTCTGAGATATTGAAGCCAAAAAATTATCCTTAATTTTTGTATCCAACGCAGTGCGGCAGCTGCAGACCTTGAGCGGGCTATCTAGCGAGCTCATAGGTTGCTCTGCGGCAACTGCTGCAGCCTATAGACAAGCTTGGGCGAACTCGCATCCAATGAGAGACGTCCGCGCGCTCACTGCATCAAAGCCCGCCAAAATGGGCGTGACTAGAGTGCCTATAAGCGTAGTTCGTAGGCTGGAACCCTGGTTTTCATTGACTGAAGCGAAAAGTCGCTCGTGGCGCGAGCACGGCCAGCTACGCAATACTCGTTCCCTCATCTAGAGAGAACCGAGGTTACGTTAGGTAACCGATACGTTCTCTTACGAGAGGTTCTCTCGTATTGCGTAAGCTAGCTTACGCTACGGGAACCCATTGTCAACGCCGTGCGCGCCAAGCATCCACTGTATGAGCCCCAGGGAATTAAGGGGGGACCCAGGGGAGCCCTTATGAGTGGGGAAATAATATTTGGCCGGCAAGAATGCGGGTCATTGATTGTGTAATACATAAGCACATAGTGGGAAGGGAACGACAGAGCGGCGGTGCCGGTCTGTGTGGAATGTGACCCATCAGTGCAGCTCACCAGGGGAGCTGTAGCGTATTAAACCGCTAGTAGTTTTGCCCGCAGAGCGGGCACTTCCATATTGTAAAATCTGAAAAAGGTGGAGGGGGAAGTCCATCCCGCTGCCACACATATGTCGTGAATGGAATTCCCGCTGGACCATGCCCACGAGGATGCCATGCCTCTAGTGGAGTGAGCCCTAATGCCCAACGGGCATGGCAGGTCTTTTGACGCGTATGCAGCAGCAATAGCGTCCACTATCCATCTAGATAGTGTCTGTTTCGAGGCGGCGAGACCTTTGGTGCGCCCTCCGAACGAAACAAAAAGCTGCTCAGAGCGTCTGAAAGCGGCGGAGCGCGCAGTATACAATCTCAGTGCTCTGACCGGGCAAAGGAGATTGGCGTCGCGTTCGCTATCGGGTGTTGGTAGCGCCGATAGGGAAATGACCTGTGCTCTGAAAAGAGTACCGATCACCTTGGGAACATAGCCGTGTCTAGGCTTTAAAATGACCTTGGAGTCACTTGGTCCAAACTCAAGACACGCAGCGCTGACAGACAGCGCGTGAAGGTCTCCCACACGTTTGACTGATGACAGAGCAGTCAGAAAAACGGTTTTGAGTGAAAGGTATTTCAAATCCACGGATTGAAGTGGTTCGAAAGGGGGGGCTTTCATACTTTCGAGAACTATAGAAAGATCCCAGATAGGAACCGATGGGGGCGCGGGGGTTCATCCTTCTAGCTCCCCTGAGGAAGCGGATGACCAGCTCGTTTTTACCCCATGACTGGCCGTGCAGGGGTTCAGCGAACGCCGCAACGGCCGCCACATACACTTTGAGCGTGGATGGGGATCTGCCCTTATCCAGCAGCTCTTGTAGGAATACGAGCAGCGACGACACCCCACATGTCCGCGGGTCCAGGTCTCTGTCGGTGCACCATTTTGAGAACACAGACCATTTTGACGCATAGAGTCTTCTCGTGGAAGGGGCTCTAGTGTGTATGATGGTGTTTATTACTCCTTCTGGCAGAGCGACGGGTAGTCGTTGATCACCCACGCATGCAGCGCCCAGCGCTCTGGGTGGGGATGCCAGATTGTGCCGCGAGCTTGAGAGAGGAGATCTGCTCTCACTGGGATGGGCCACGGCGCTGTCAGTGACAGCTGCGTAAGCTCCGGGAACCATGTCTGATTCTCCCAACGCGGGGCTATGAGGAGCACCGAGTGACGCGTTTCCCTGATCCTCTGCATTACCTGTGGCAATAGCGAGATGGGAGGGAAGGCGTAAAGCGGGCGTCTGGGCCAGTCCTGGGCCAGTGCGTCCTCGCTTTTCGAGAAAAATATTGGGCAGTGAGAGTTCTCTTTGGACGCAAAGAGGTCTATCTCTGCTCTGCCGAATAGGTGCCATAATGTCTGGACTGTTTGAGCGTGCAGGGACCATTCCCCTGGGGGAATATTGTCTCTGGACAGTCTGTCCGGGCCGTCGTTCAAGTGGCCTGGCACGTGCGTCGCCCTCAGCGAGCGCAGGTGGCACTGGGACCAACTCAGTATGCGTTTCGTCAGATGGAAGAGGTTCCTGGATCTGACACCGCCCTGACGGTTTAAGTAGGATACCACAGATCTGTTGTCCGAACGGACCAGGACGTGGTGACCCTGAATGACCGGGAGAAAGCGCACGAGCGCGTACTCGACCGCTATCATTTCCAGACAATTTATGTGAAGGAGCTTTTCCTGAACTGACCATAGGCCGAAAACCTGAGAGCCCTCGCAGACCGCGCCCCAACCCATGTTGGACGCGTCTGTCGAGATGACTTTTCGGCGAGATACAGCTCCCATTGTCACTCCCCGCGGATACCATTCGGCCACTGTCCAGGGCTGCAGAGCTGATATACAGGTCTGAGTCACCTTGATGGGCTGGCGGCCTGTGGCCCAAGCCCGGCGAGACGCGCGGGTGTTTAGTCAATGCTGAAGCGGGCGCATGTGCAGTAAACCCAGCTGAAGTACTGCTGCGGCTGAGGCCATGTAACCTAGCACTCTCTGGAATTTCTTCAGAGGCGTGAGGCTGTTCATCTGAAAAGATGCGGCTAGTCGCTGAACACGGCGCGCGCGCTGTGTAGATAAGCGAGCCGTCATTGCCACGGAGTCTAGTTCTATTCCAAGGAAGGAAATTGTCTGACTGGGCTGTAGTGAGCTCTTGGTCCAATTGAGTGCAAGACCCAAACTGTTCAGATGGCTGAGGAGAACTGCTCTGTGAGACAGAAGCTCCATATGTGACTGTGCCATAATCAGCCAGTCGTCCAAATAGTTCAAAATTCGCAAACCCTGACTCCACAGGGGTGCGAGCGCCGCATCCATGCACTTCGTGAAAGTACGGGGTGCTAAGGACAGGCCGAACGGGAGGACGGTGTATTGATAAACCTGGCCGTCGAAGACGAATCTCAAGAATGGCCTGTGACGGGGATTTATCTGAATCTGAAAGTATGCATCTTTCAGATCGAGAGAAATAAACCAGTCCCTCTGGCGCACATGCGCGAGGAGTTTCCTGATTGTAAGCATTTTGAACGGTCTTTTTGCAAGCACCTTGTTCAAAACCCTGAGATCTAATATGGGTCTGAGGCCGCCGTCTTTCTTGGGAACAAGAAAATAACGGCTGTAAAGCCCCGACTCGCTCAGAGAGGGTGGCACTTTCTCTATGGCCCTTTTGCACAGAAGGCTTGCTATTTCTGAACGAAGCATGCACGCTGCTTCCGTGTTCACAGTGGTTTTGAGCCGCGCTCTGAAGCGAGGAGGGCGGCGATCGAACTGTAGCAAATAGCCCTGTTGTATTGTGCTTAACACCCACTTGGATATCCCTGGAATAGCTTCTCACGCTTTGAAGTGTAACGCTAGAGGGTGAATGGCCAATTCGCTCTGATTGCCGCACACAGATCGCTGAACAAAATGTGTGAGCGCGTTTAGTGTGTTCATGCATGATTGCTCGCAGACAGCATGAACAGGCTGTTTTGTGAGTGACTTCCCGATTGGAATGAATTAGGAAAGAGTCACATCTGTTACGTGATGCGCAAGCATAGTCATGGGCACGGGACTTACACACAGAGGAATGTTTGCTGGCCGTGTAACAGAGCGGGCAGAGAATGGGCGCGCGCACGTATTCGTGGGCGCATTTATTGACTCTAGCGCTCGAGCGGTTCAGTAACCGCTTTATGTGAGCGTGCTCTGGTGGGGACACGAGACATGCAGTGCTTGTGTGCAGAAGTGAACACTGGATTGTGGGCACATTTTCTACACATAGGGCTGGTCGTGTGACAGAGCGGCCAGAGAATGGGCGCGCGCACGCATTAGTGGGCGCCTTCATTGACTCTGACGCTCGAGCGGTTCGTAACCGCTTTATGAGAGCGTGCTCTGATAGGGGCACGGGATGTGTTATGCTTGTGTGTAGGGGCGAACACTGGGTTGTGGGCACATTTTCTACACATAAGACATGTTTGCTCTTTACAAGATTTATTTGGGTCGCCGTGAAAACGCCGTTTGAGTGCAGGCAAGCGGGCAGTGTCACCGGCTTGTTGGCTGCTAAATTCACCACTGTAGTAGCCTGAGAGAAGGGGACTGACAGGGGGCAAAGCTTTGACGGTGGTCCGGCCGCGGCGGGACTGAGCCGTCGTTTGTTCAACAAAGTTAGGAAGACTTCGATTGCTCTGGTTTCAGCGTTACCTTAAATCGAGGCCCGCGGGGGGGCGGCGGTCTGCGGCGGCTGTCTGAGCGCGATCGAGGGCGGCCGCCCTGTCGACGCTGAGAAGTCTGAGATTGTTGAGCTGGGCGCTGTGAAGAGGCTCGTGCAGGAGGCTGATCACGTGAGCGGCCTGCAGAGGAGCTAGCGCGACAAGGCAGAAAGAGATTCATGGCTTGTGTGGCTTTTTGGACCTCTGAAAACCGGTCAATGATACCACTCACCGCGGAGCCGAAGAGACCGGATGGAGAGAGCGGTGCGTTGAGGAACGTAGAGCGCTCTGCTTCTCCCATGTCGGCTAGCGTTAACCACAGATGTCTCTCGGTCACAGTCAGCGCGGCCATGCACTTCCCTATAGCTTGGGCTGCAGCTTTGGTAGCGCGGAGGGCGAGGTCCGTAGCACTCCGTATGTCTGCAACCGCCTCTGGATGCCTACTTTCCTCATCCCACTCCCGCAGAAGGTCCGCTTGGAGGATCTGTAGGACGGCCATAGAGTGCAGAGCAGATGCAGCTTGGCCGGCGGCGGAATAGGCGCGGCCAACACAGGCGGAAGTTGTTCTGCAGGCCTTAGACGGGAGCACTGGTTTAGACCGCCATCTCGCGGAGGGCGGGCAAAGGTGTGCTGCTACCGCATCCTCGACCGGAGGGATGGAAGCGTAGCCCTTCTCAGTGGCGCCGTCCACCGAAGCAAGAGAGGTGGAGACGTGGGATCGGACCCTGGCCGAGAAAGGCGCGTTCCATGATTTGGAAAGCTCGGCGTGGAGTTCCGGCAGGAAGGGAGCGGCCCGGGTAGTGGGTGCTGCGCAGCGGCGGCTCTGTAGAAAGCAGCCGTCAAGTCTGTTGGGTGCCTGCTCAAGGGGCGGTGACCACTCGAGCCCGAGGCGGTCGACGGCCTGTGTGAGGAGGCGTGTTAGTTCCCCTTCGACTCCGGCGCGGGTCCTGCTGGATTCCTGGGCCGAGGAGGAGGCGTGTGAGCCTGACCACTCCTCGCTGTCCGAAGCCATGATGGAACAGCCCTTATCCTCCGCTTCTTCGTCCGAGATGGCAGCAGAGCAGCCGCTCGGCGGCAACTACGCTGGTGGGCGGGGAGGGTGAAGGCGATGCTCGAGGGATGGGCTCCGGCGAGGCAATCGCTTCTACCATTGTTTCCGGCAGCCTTTGAGAGCGGCGCTTTTTTCTGCACGGCTGAACGGAAGGCGGCGCGGCGGCTTCGGTCCTGAGCGCTTCGAGTCGAGCCCGCAGGGTCGACATCGGCAGCTCCTCGCAGAAATCGCATCCGCCTTCGGCGAGGGCGAGCTCTGCATGCCCCAGTCCCAGGCAGAGAGCGCAGATGATGTGGTGGTCTCCGGTGCTGAGAGGAGCGCGGCATGAGGCGCAAGTGGAGCGAGGCATCTTAAAAAAGACGCTCGTACACTTTTGTGAAGTTCTTAAGAACTAGCTTGCTTTTAAAAAGGATACGTCGCCGGATGGCGTAGCTCGCAGGACGGCTGAAGGTGGTGAAGACGCCGGCTTCTTCGAGCGCTGTCCACGCTTGCTTGATGCCCCTCGAACGGCGACGCGGCTTCCAGTTCAGTGATGCGAAGAGCTTCGCTGAAGAGATGAAAATCAGGGTTCCAGCCTACGAACTACGCTTATATGCACTCTAGTCACGCCCATTTTGGCGGGCTTTGATGCAGTGAGCGCGCGGACGCCTCTCATTGGATGCAAGTTTGCCCAAGCTCGTCTATAGGTTGCAGCAGTTGCCGCAGAGCAACCTATGAGCTCGCTAGATAGCCCGCTCAAGGTCTGCAGCTGCCGCACTGCGTTGACAATGGATACAAAAATTAAGGATAATTTTTTGGCTTCAATATCTCAGAAAAGATTAATCTTTCCCGTAGCGTAAGCTAGCTTACGCAATACGAGAGAACCTCTCGTAAGAGAACACACAGATCCTACCGCGTCTGTAAATTTCTCTCTCGTCAAGCGAACTCCGTCTGCAGAGGCACAGCGAGGGTTAAACAACTTCGTCCGTCCCGCACTCAGAACCAAACAGTCTCCGGTATAGGAAAACACCTGCATCAGCCAGCGAAACTCTTCCCGATGTAGTCTCCTCTCATACAGCAATCAAACAACGTGTCTGCGGTCCTTCCCACGACGATGTCACAACACTGCAAAACCACGAGCTAACTTAGCCAGAGAGGCTAACAGATCTAAGCTCGCTCCACAGCGTAAAACACACATCTCCCGTAGTAGTTTCACAGTCACAAACCCCTCCGCCGAGAGCGTGATGTTCGATCAAACTAATTATGGTCCAACTTAAAGCATTTAGTCCAACGTAAAGCATTAAGTGCACAAACTCTGTATAGCAGACTATCCCTCGTGCCCTGTTCAACTCTGTCTCCCGGGTTTTTTCCCTCGCGTGATTACGTATACATTCAACAGGATACTTTATTAGTCACTAAATCTCGAACATTAACACATAGATTAGTAAGCATTTCCTATGTACTGAACATCCTTAAAACATTTTAAAGAAAACACAACTTAATTACTAAATTACCAGACACATCTGAACAGCACAAGGTAATTAAATGATAATTCGTATTACATTGCCAAGAGCTAGACATTATCCACCTCAATAACTCTCATACCTTATTGTAAATTATTGCATATGAAGTAAGCACTTTATCAAACCCAACAAAATACAATAACTTACAAAGCAAAATAAGCGACTGATATTTATCAGGTCATTACATATACAACAATATGTAGGGGTATTTGGTATGCTGAATTTAGAAGTGAACCGTTAAAGTGCCCTCATTCTCACACAATTATATGTAAGGGAAATTCGAAATTTGTGAGCAGTTAACTAAATTAAACTGTCCTTATATTACATTATTATGTAATTAAATATATAATGGAATTAGTTGCATTGGACAACCACTATAAATTAGATAAATGACAAATAAATAGATTATTTGTCTGAATAAAATTCTCCACCATTAAAATCGTAATACAACGTCTCGTTGTATCCGCTCACCATTTCTACTGTAAGAATTAGCTTTAATAAGGGAGTTATGATTAATTCACTTATTGAAGTGATATTATTCTCATGGCTTATTGAAAATAATATCACATATTTAGGTACAGCTTTGAATCAAAATCTTGTAGAAACAGGGATGAGATTATTAATATCAAATATCAATTATTATCAAAATATACCAAAGTCAAATCATCTTTGAACACAAACAAACTTTATTTCTATTCTAAACATAAATCTAATCTAACACATATATACATGAGACAGGTTGGTGAAAAGAGTGACAGAATGTGAAATAAATGATCAATACAGTGAAAATGAACTTAATGGAGTCTGTTGACAATGCCTGAAGAACCATTTAACCTTATTGGAGTCTACATCGATTTGCTATTTGATTACCCAAAGTATTACAAAGTATTAAAATACACCAGCACTTTGAGCACAATATTGTAGATGTACTTGCATGTTGTGGTGTTTCCTTGCGTTCTATGTGTTGTTTGGTTCTTGGCTCTTGGTCGAAAGTTCGTTCCGTCGATTTTTTGGACCTCTGTATGATCGGAGAATATGTCTGTATGAATTATGAGGTTGGCTTTGAAGCGAGGCCTTCTCATGGAGGATCTGCAACTCCCATTGGAGAGTGAGAGGCTTCCCCAGGACTTCGAGTCCCGAGCTTCCTTGGACCTCACATGGCATGGATCTGGTTCCGACAAGATCCAGAGAAGACCACGAGGGAAGAGTCAGAGCGAAGTCTGCGCTTCAGAAGAGCAGAAGAAGAAGAGAAGAGCGAAGAGCTGAGCGAAGCTTCCTGTTTGGAAACATTTGAACTGAAATTGGCCGCATCCCCAACGGTGATCCTGCGTCAATCAGAAGTTACTTTTCAGAGTCACATGGTCAACTGGGCTGTCTTTTTCGACAGTTGATTTTATGGTCATTTGTTTTGTATTCTTATTATATGTGTAGGTAACAAAATATGAAAATCCCTGGTAACAAATCATACTGGTTAATTCCTTAATTATACAACATGGATAAAACATTACACGCATTTTAAAGAGGTACATCAGGCTATAATCATTTATTTGTCAGTTATACAATTTACCACAGTTCAAAGCAATTGTCAGAATTACCTGGCAAGACTAGGTATTGTATAAATTGTGGATTTAAATGCATTCTGTACATTTTAGAAGGTTAAATCGGTAAAGTACTGTGATTTTTGTAGAATGTTCTTGGATTAAGTTGAAATGTGTTAGCATTAGAGTCGTGCAAATCTGATGGTCTTTTGGAAACCTTTCAAGGAAAAGTCTGCTTTAACTCTATGTGGAAGTTCAGAAGGTCATGCTGAGGGGGCCTTGCTGACTAATGACCCTTTTTGCTTTGAATTATGGTGTTTAGAGTGTCTTGACCATTTTATTGTCCAAAGACAGGCCTTCGGTAGGACTGTTGATGCTTGGTCCTTTAATTTATGTTGAGGATTTCCAGGATTAAAAATTTTGGGTTTTTTCTTGATTCATATCGTGTAGTTAAAAAATTTCTGCATATACAATACTACAATTAATACTTCTTTACTATGTTTTAAGCTACATTGATTCTATTTACTTGCATGAACTGTCGCATGTTGATGCGTGAGTATGCTCTCAGCTGGACAATTTCTGTTTCAAGTCACAATGTGTGCATGAAATTTAGCTCTTGCCAAAACCCCTTTAGGCAGTGGTACCTTTGATTTAGTTTATTTGTAATGTTTGTTACATCTGTCTTTTTTTGTACAGGAATGTGTGTGTGTGTGTCTGTCTGTGTGTGACTATGTGTATTTGTGTGTTTGCAAACAAGATGCAGTCCCAGTTACTGTACGTTCACACCAGAAGCGGTGAGAGCGTCAAAATTCGCTCTGGCTGCCCTGCCTTCGACGCTCAAGGACGCTCGTGGACGCTCTGACGTAGTTGAAATAGGCGGCAACGTTTGTTCAGAATGCTTTGTTTTGTGAATTATTTTTAAATGGGCCGCAATTTAAACATCCAGACATGTCGACCATTTACTTTTTGCCGACCTATCACAAGTAGCGTATATCCTCATGTACTCTTTAAAATGTGAAAATAATTAATCGATCGATGGCAGTAAGTAATTAAAATTATAGTTGTTTGTTATAAAAAATAAAATACATTTGTAGTAATAACTGTGGTCTTGGTCATATATTACAGGGAAACCCGTCACGGCAATAATTCGTTTCTCCTCCATTTTATCTTCGGAACGAATGCTTGGTGGGAACCAAAGTTTACACGGTTGTGTTCTCTAGACTTCGCTAGAGCGGAGCACTTCTATATTCCAATAGGTTGCCGCCGAAACGCGTCACAGCTCATTACCATAATGTTGACTGCACTTGAACTTCCATCTGACGCCCACGCCGCCCAAGACTCGCCGCGCTGCTTCTCGCCGCGGAGAGACGCTGGCTGTCATTGAAAATGAATGACTTCCGGTCGATTTGACGCTCTCGCCGCCTCTGGCGTGAATGTACGGTTAGAGACAAAAAAAAAAAGAGTATGAGGGAGTGTGGGAAAGAGGATAAATGTCAGTAAAGTGTTAAAAAAAAAAAACAATTCATAGATGTTACATTTTTTTTTTTTTTTTTTAAACAAATCTACATGATACCATGTTTAAAGCCACAATTGATTTCCTGTCAAAATGACCCACGAATGCAAAAGTTGATTTTTTTTTTTAAATGGTTATATCTCAAAATTTTTATAACAAATTTACAAAATAAATAAATAAATTATGTGTATTTTGATAGTCTTGACAAAGTCACAAAGTTTAATTCCAGCACTAAAAACGTGGTATTTAGAAATTATTATCTACCTCTCCTGGGTCAAAAATGACCCGAATGCAATAGGAGGGTGAAGTAAGGTATAGTGACTTATTTAGCACATTACAAATGACTGTCCTGGGGTAGTGTTACAACATACCTGGTATGAGGACAGTTGTAACAAATGTGCTCCTTGACTTCACACACTAATTGTGTAAAATTAAAAGATTGTAAGCAGGTGTTTTACATTTATTTAATTTGTAGACAGATAAAGGTATTTCATCTGAAAAAAATTGCATGTTAATTATGTTCAGTATTTGTGTTGTATAGAAAAAAAGCTGTAAACTGTAGTCGAGCGTTTTCGAAAGTCTGTTATTGGTAGAGAAAAAAGTTGTTGCAGTGTGGATAAGATGTAATAAACACAAACTTTGGTGACACATTATTTCTATGTTCAACCCCATTAAACTCTATAAAAGCATTTTTCAATATACCCAAATTTAAGCTGAGCGCTTCTCTTTATCTTCTCATGGCTCAGTCAGGTGTGCTGTTATGCACATAAACAACAGGTTTGTCACTATACAATGGTTTTACTTGAGACTAGAACAGAGAGTGATTAAACCAATATTTTCTTCAATAAAGGGCTCTTTCATTCAGCTTAAACCCTCTTAATCAGAGAATTACCATGTCAGTGGTTGCAGCCGTGACTGATACGCATCATTATAATTAATGAGAGTAAATCTGCTTTAAACTCAAAACCTATATTCTACTCATCCAAAGAGTAATGAGAGTGAGAGAATCAGTCATGCTGGCTGAGATTTATAAAGGAATGAGAAATTCCTAAATAAAAAAGTGAACAAGTAACAATTGATGCCTCTGTGGTTTCGTAACGCCCAATTTGTCATCCTGCTCCACATTATAATATGAATCATCATCATTCAGGTCTTCTCTCTTTTCTTTTTCTGTAGCGGAGAATATATCAGTGGATATATCAGCAGGATGTGAGGGCTTTATCTCAGGGTGTGTGAGTGTTTCTGATGAGCAGAAGCATGCCCAGACTGCAGTGCACAAGCTGGCAGCACGAGTGGAGTGGGGAGAGGAGCTGGTGTTTTCCTTGCCCGTGGAGGGCATCGATGGCCTGGATGGAGAGGTGGGGCTCTCTCTTCACTGCTGTGATCGATTCTTCCAGAATTCTACTCTGGGTATTATGCGCTTTAAGTTGGCAGATGTAAGCATGATGTTGGATGCTGACTGCTGGGTTGATTTACAGCCACCCAAACAGGTGAGGAACAATACTCTGTACATGTAGCATTCAAAACAATCAGATGAGACATAAAGCCAAGAAAAGTTCAATAGAAATAACGTCAAATGTTGCTAAATAAATAATAGCTGTATGTGCAGGTAAAGAGCAAGGAAAGAAAGGAAATGCATACAGTGAACTGATTTATATTTATTGGTTGAGCATGGCGGCTCTGTGAAAGTGTCAGTTCCTTATGTTTCTGATTCATCAATATTTCTTTTAAGTGTGTTCCCAGTCTGACTGAGACCATATGATGTGTGTGTGTGTGTGTTTGAAAATGAAAGTAGTCTCGGGGTCTACTGAGAGATGGAAAAGTCAGATAGTGCGAATCATGCTGGAGTTTAGTGTCAGAATGTCTCACACACACACACACACACACACACACACACACACACATGTTGGTGCTGCTATCCTTATGAGGACTCTCCATAGACATAATTATTTGTATACTGTACGTATAGATTATATGCCCTAAACCTACCCCTAAACATAACCCTCACAAAAAAACTTTCTGCATTTTTACATTTTCAATAAAACATTATTTTTTAAGTGATTTGAATTATGGGGACACAAGAAATGTCCTCATAAACCACATTTATAGCATAATACCCTTGTAATTACCAGTTTGTAAACTAAAAAAAGTCACACACACACACACACACACACACTAAACAGCTACATTATTTCTTCAATATCCCACAGGGTAATAATAAAGTACCATCTAAACATATTCACTTTATACCATCTTTGAGGGTTTTGAGATCTGGACAAGATTGATGAAATTTATGCAAAACAAAAATTAACTGGAAATTAGGCTATTTTGTGTAAGATGGGATGCTGAATGTGTGTTTATGTGTCACATGGTGGATTTTCAGTGCATATATTGGCAGTTCAGTTCAGAAACAATTCACGATTTATTGTACATCCACAAAATATAACACTTATTGCTCACAAAATGTGGCAAGAGAAGAGAATCTTGGGGTTTACTTTAAGATACATGCTTCAAATTACTTTCTTGGGTACCCGGCCATACTTGTTGGCATACACATACACACACAACGTAAGCATGCACTCCACGCCCACTAATGTCTGATCTGTTGATGATGTCATAGACCTCTGCAGCAGGAGATCTTTATTTGCATCATCACACCTCTCAGCGGAGATCTGGTTCCATCCAACACACATACAAACACAAACCTAGAGAGAGAGAAAGATAGATAAAAGGGGCTCAATTAAACAAGCGGCCAGTAAGGGGCTGGATGAGGTTTTTTGTTTGTGTGTGTGTGTGTTTGTGTGTGTGTGTGTGTGTGTGTGTGTGTGTGTGTGTGTGTGTGTGTTTTGTGTGCATGTATGTGATGGCCCAGGCCTGTGATTATGATGAAGGTTGCACAGGGTTGTATAAATGCGCCACTCTAAATTATTTATTTGTTCATTTTGGAAAGATGTTCACACACTCTTTTTCAATTTTCACAGAGAATAGGGGAGGGTTATGACCTACACAAAGCAAAATGAGAAATGTGTGAATATACAGAACAAATTCTGTCTATATTTGTGTATGTGAACAGAGCGAGAAAATAAGCAATAACTGGCCACAAAATGATTTAAGGCTTTCAAGTCTGTTATTCCAAAAATTTGACCCAAGATTTATTCCAAGATTTTGACGCAACGTTTATCTGTCTTTTAAGACTTGTTGTTCCTGCTCCTTTCTCTGCAGGAAGTGACATCATCATCTGGGGAGCTACTGTTGTCACTCAGTTATCTACCAGCAGCCAATAGACTTGGAGTGGTGGTAATGAAGGCAAGAGGACTTCAGTCCGACAAACTAAAAGACAACATAGGTATTATACAATTTACCAACAACATAAAACCATAACTTCACTCAACTCATTGCGAACATTAAAACATTCCAAAATCAACTATTATTTACATACATATAATAACATCTGTATTATCCAACAAGCAGATGTACACAAATGAAAGTATACACTTGTCAGGAATAAGAGAGGCTCAGGACCCAAACGCACACAGCAGGTTAAGTGAATTGGAGACTCTAAATTGCCGATATGTGTGTGTGAGTGAGAGTTCCCCAGCCACAGAGGGTTGTGCCAGGAAGGAAATTCCGGTGTAAAACTTATATATATAGCGCACATCGGCAAGGCAACATATGCCCATGCCAACTGACAAACAAGATGAGAGAATGCGTAGTAACGCCAAACAAAGCGATGCCATACATTCTCACATGAAACGAAATCTGAGCATGCAAACGCCACGCGATGCATTCAACAGGCGACAAAAACAAGACAGGACACCTGTGCAAGAGTTCGGCCACACACAGACTAGACACCTTAGACCGAAGTGACTGAACCTCAGCACAACATGAAGACGGCTCACGAACTGCGAGCGCAATGCAACAAGAGTGTGACACGAGGCGCACCCATGTTCGCGAGAGACAGACAAGCTATTGACGTGAGTGCATGCTGCCAAAATAACATATGTGCAATGCATCCACATCAATAACAGACAGACATGGAGCACAAGTGTCCGGATCCCAACACGGACTGAAACCGAACCAGACAGGAAGTCAGGGTCCAGACACCGTGCTCCCGACATGAAACAAGATAGACCGAAGAGCGCACGGCAGGGTATACAACCGAAATTGTGCACTCACACAAAGACAGACAAAGAAACACAAGGAAGACGTGGGAAAATGATGCCATGTTCCTGTCAGAAAAAAAAACAGACTGACAGAGTGACAGGTCTGTAGCAATAGTATGTACCATGAATTAAATTCTGAGATGGAAATGGACCAGCAATTCAGCAGCTAAATGTATTGCATTAAATACATACATTTAAGAATACAATACATTTAATACATTTAAGAATACAATAATGACAATGTTTCAGGCGAAATCACAGAGAACTGTGCCCTGCATGTTCACTTATAGATCTATCGGTAAAACTGACCCTGAAACATCAAAATGCCAAGCTGAAGAAGAAGCAAACACGGCAAGTGAATCACAAGAGGAATCCAGTCTGGAACGAGATGATAATGTTGGAGCTGCCCAGCGAGCTTCTGGCTAAATCCAGTATAGAGTTGGAGGTACTGAATCTGGCCAGTCCTGGGACCCTGCTCCCCCTGGGCCGCAGTATGCTGGGGCTCCACACCTCCGGCATGGTCCTGCAACACTGGAAACAGAAGCTAGATAATCCACGCAAGCAAATTGCCATGTGGCATCCTCTATACATCTAAGAAAACAGTTTAATATTCTCAAACACACTCCCACAAATGGTTAAATATGTGGCTGTTTTTTTTATAGTGCTCTTGCCATGTGTAAAAATATGTAGTACTAAAATAAATAAATGTTTAAGTAGATACAATATAATGAGTGAACCCAGTTGGTATCACCTTGTAATATGTAATTTACTTCTCTACAGGGGTTACGGTAAATCTAATGGAGGCAGTCACTACAGTTCTAATATTATTACACAGTAATTTAGAGTTTTGTAATGTAAGCAGTGCTGCTTTTTTGGTTCCTATGGTGTTGTTTATAGTGCATGTTTAAAATACTCAATGCTATTTTTAACTGGTCGGAGTTGGAGCCATCCTCATCTACCAGTACCCAGTCAATATGTGGCATCATAGTGATTGACGGCTGGAAGAGGCAGCGTTGATATTGTGATTGGCTCATATCTGATTGAGAGTAATGCTTGGGTGGATCAGATTGGGGAAATGTCAAACCATTGTATCCTGACAGGTTTGTCAAAAACTATGTCCCTCATAACTCTTCAATTAGCAATCACAACAAATTTTAGGTGAAAACAATCTCTGCTGGTTGACGCCCTTATATGATCCACAGGTATTTTGGACAGTATCAGAAAGGGTCCATTTCACAGTACAATCTTTCTTATTCAACTGATATATAACTGATTATAATATCCAGCAGTATAGTGCAATTCAATTTCTCAGAATGTTTCAAACACAGAACCTGATGTATCTAAGTCAGTCTAATGCGGGCAAGAAAGTAGAACATTCATGCATAATTCATTAAGCTGTATTTGGCATGTCTCATTATCAGCTTAGCGACAAATAAAGCAATAGTTCCCAATGAACACCACCATTTACAGGAATTGGAAAAATGGAGTCCTGCAAACGATTGAATAAATATACAGGGTCTTAAAAAAAATTATAGGATGCAGGTTCAGTACAAAGAGATGACTTGTTCCCAGAAAGTTACCTTCTGTGTGATCAGGGTTGGGAGGGATACTTTTGAAATGTATTCCAGTACAGATTACAGAATACATGCTGTAAAATGTAATTTGTAACGTATTATGTTAGATTACTCAAGGTCAGTGAAGTAATCTAAACACTATGGATTACTTCTTCAGCACTGGTAGATTTTTCACTTGTTTTGACTATAAAAACTCTGCCAGTACAGTAAGACTAAATACACATGTTAAAAATACATTCTCTGAAAAACCTAAATATCTTATGCAGTGTTGTTTCTAAAACAAGATCAATCAAACTGATCTTGGACATTTTTACAGGAAATCAATACAAAAATTATTATCAAGAATATGATTTTTGCCCTAATATTAAAGGTCTTACTAGAAAAAAAGAGTCTATGATCTAACTTGAATTTTCTTGATAAAAATTATGATCATGACTGGTAACATGTGCATGTAAAATGGCTAGAAATAGCATTTTAGCTTAGCGTAAAGCTGACAATTTACACAAGATTTATTTCTATTTCTTCTGCTCCAAACTTACTTCAAACTTAAAAACTCTCTGTCTGCTTGTATGAATGTAACACATCATAAGAAAGTGTTTCACTGCTGTTCAAATGCACTTTGGATCGCATGTTTTATATGTATAAATGTTTTCCATCTGAAAGGACTAATTATTACTAATTAAACAAATGACAATAAAACGCAAAGTAATCTCTTCAGTAATGAAAATACTTTGTGAATGTAACTGTATTCTAAATACCAATTATTTAAATTGTAACTGTAGTTGAATACAGTTACTTATATTTTGAATTTTAAATACATAATCCGTTACATGTATTTCGTTACTCCCCAACCCTGTGTGTGATTGTCTCTAACATTATTGTACTTTAAGTTTCTTTAGGTGAAAACTGTCAACAAGAGGCAAAGGATACTCTGATTCGAAACCTAGATTTGTGCCACTTATCAGGTTGCAGGTCCAAACACCAGATAAAATAAATCAATTATGCAGTTTTTAAATGTTGAATCTCATTAAACATGTTTATTCCATATAAACTTTCAAAAATAAATTACAAGTTGCTTCCTTTGTCTCTCCACTTTCAAGCCAAATTTTAACCAAATACATCCAGCCCTAATTTATTTCAGAAATATATTATGGATTTGGATTTCAACAGGCAATAAAATCTACAATGATTTTAGAATGAACGTTAGTACTTGATATGCCTAATAATTTAAGTCATACAATCCTCTTTAACGGTTATATTTACCAAACACAAATACTTGATAAATACTACAGCTATGACCACTGAATCCAAATGCCCCTGTGTGTATCAAATATATTGTGCTTCTTGGAACTACTGAAACTACTCATGTGACAACATAAAAATTCACATCACGATAAATGTTGAAGCTTTTATAATGCTATACGGTGTTATCGCAGTATTGAATTGCATTACACACATGTGTTAAAAGATAAACAAACGTTGTTGTTCTCTTAATAACAAGTTGAATGACTTTTTTTCAATGCCAAACTGGTCTTTTAAATGAACAGATAACAAAGCACTTTAAAAAGAACCCAGAACATTTAACATTTTTTACAACTAATTGGCTTGAACAATAGTCTGCATGTTTTGTTTTTCTGGATAGCAAGTCAATTTCTAATACTAGACACTAACTACAAATTTAATAACTGCAAGTTCACTCAATATTTCCCTTACTTTGTTGTACTTGTTCCTGTTATCCACTCGTGGGGTGTGTACCATAGTTTTCCTTTGTTTGCCCTGTTTTCACCCCTCGTGTTTTCTGTCACAGTGTTTAACGTACTGTTCCAGCCACAAGTATAGCCAATAATGCAGGTTTTTCTCTCTGTGGACCGCAGCTTTTAGTGCTGTCGCTTTGTTTTATTTTTTTGTAAAAAAATCCAATCTCTCCCTACTCATTTGTCTTGGCTACGCTCTCTTTGTAGATTTTGTGTTGCAAATTATGTAACAAAAGAATTAAGTAAAGTATACTTTCACACAATCAAAGTGATCCATTTTAAGGACAGTAAACTAGGTAACAACTCCTTAGATGGCACGCGTGACTGTAAATAAAAAAGAAACATCACATCCAAACCACACCCATGGTTAGTTTTAAACATTCATCAATGCTTTTCGACCAGCTCAAGAAAGTTAAGAATTTCAGAGATGTACGAGAACAGGAGAAAACTCACCAAATAAACACCTTGGCAGAACAAAAACGTCACTGCACTTCGTCATCATTTGTTGACCAACTAAGCTAAGCCTGTTTGCCCAGTAAGTATAAATTAGCCTTTGGTTGTCACTAAGAAATATGTTACAACTTACCTTTATCTCACTGGATTGCACATGTTGGAGGTGTTCCCGTGTTTTGCTATCACATGTTTTATACAAAGGGAAATAATCTTCTACCAGCAATGCATTTTTATGGGACCCAAAATATTTCCACACTTCCGAATTAAATCCGATAACAATTTTGTGCATGTTAATTACCGTGATATACCGTACCTCATATGCCTTGAGACACATTTAATGTGCTATAACCCACACAGTGGTAACTGAAGAAAATAGCAGGTCAAAACAGAACAAAACAATTCAGCTCAGTCGCAGATATTTGCTGTAACATTATTTGTAGTGTGTGTGTTTTAGTGTTCTTTGTTTGGTGTGACCTGGTGACTATATTATCTTAAGTCATGTCAGATCATAAAATGTTCATCAGACACAAGCATTATATTCATTCTGATATCATTAACATAAAGGCAGGGTGATGAACTTACATACAGGGTTTTAAACTCTGTGCGATGTTTAATTGCTCATAATTTAGTTAATTAACAGATCAAAAAAATATAAGGCATGTTTCAAATATTCTGATAGCAAACTCAAGCTTTAAATATGTTTTATGTAGATATGTTAAATATGTATAAGTATTTTCCTTGGGTAGCAATAAAATACAGCACTGTATATTTTCCATGCTGCATGACCTGTGTTCTGGGTAAATACATTAGATAGATACCATTATTAATTGGACTATTAAAAAAATCATATAATCAATTCAGTGCTGACTGCACCTGTTCATTTTGCAGAGAAGCATGATCTATGTTATAATCATACAAATCTGACCCATATATGTAGCTTTGAACACTCTTACAGTTTTTTACAATCCCTATGACAATTTTTTCAATACTTTTAACAAATTTCCTAAACTCTTAACACACCAACACACCTACAACACACAATTGGCAAAACATTTAATTTCATGCTCAAAATCACACATTGTAAACTAAACTCCAACACTAATTTTCAAAATACAATAATACACTAGCAACAATACACTATGTCTACCAAAACACTGCAAACATGTCTCAAAATCTAATAATTTTTCAAAATACTAACATATGTTCTCGTCCAACAGGAAGATTTAGTCAATCACAATGTCATAAAAACACTAACATCAGATGGAATTACAGAAACTGCATTATTTTATATGTGTCAGGTCTTATATAACAGACAGTATATTGTATTGATCATAGATTGTGTTTTGCACTGCAGTTTCTTTTGAAGCCTCTCTACATTTTTGTTTTGTTGGCTTTAGGTCTTTTGCTGCAGAAATTCAATAAAAAAAGACATATTGGTGACAGAGTTCTTTGATGCGCTCACCATTCCTTTCAAAAGGAACTTTGTATAATTGTTTCATTTGGACTCTGTGTTTAGCTAGAGTCCGAGAAATGCCCTTGCCCTTGTCCCACTCCTCTCCCTTGTCCTTGTTCCACTCCTCTCCCTTGCCCTTGTCCCACTCCTCTCACTTGCCCTTGTCCCACTCCTCTCCCTTGCCCTTGTCCCACTCCTCTCCCTTGCCCTTGTCCCACTCCTCTCCCTTGCCCTTGTCCCACTCCTCTCCCTTGCCCTTGTCCCACTCCTCTCCCTTGCCCTTGTCCCACTCCTCTCCCTTGTCCTTGTCCCACTCCTCTCCTTTGTCCTGATATACCTAGTGCAGACATTTTTCTTTCTTACTTTTGTTGCGCTATATTGTTCCCTTTCCACAAAACATCAGCCCAAAAGGTCCTCTTTTACATTATACCATATGGTCATGCGATTGAAAGAACCTCAACACCTGAATGTGTTTCCTAGATGGGAATCAGCTGTGATTCATATATTTGCATAATTCAGTCAGCTGTTTCTCAGTAACAATAGAATAAAATACAGGGGATATATTTGTGTTTCAATTATAAACAGCTGTTTACCTTGACTTTAGCCTGTAAGGTTAGGTTTAGAACATGGTGTTATCTGTTCTGACATACAGTGACGTGCGGTGATGTCTTAAAGAGGCTAGGCACTGAGTTATGAAAGCCAGATTACCTGATTTATTGTTTAAGCTAATAATACGTAATAACAGTGAACGTTACGCACAAGTGCGGCATATCAAGAAATGTACAAATCAGGATGTTTATCGTGTCTCTCTCTCTCTCTCTCGCACGCACGCACACGCACGCACACACACACGCGCACACACACACACGCACACACACACACACAAGCGCGTAAACAGTGAACGTTACGCACAAGCACGGCATATCATCGGCAATATCCCGCTGAAGTCCAAACAGTCTGACTGGTTGAAAAAAGCAGGCAGGGATAGCAGTACAGCCGCTGATTGTTAGCACAGCCACATAGCCAATCTTTTCTTACATACCAATCAGTTTGAAATGATCGGATCATTTTTGGGCCCTTTTGCTGTGCTAGTCCATCTAAGGCTGGCGTAGACCTCCCTCTTGCAATTAACTCATATTTGGAATTAAAATCGAGTTTGGAAAAATTTCTTAATTCCGTGATTACGGCCGGTGCTGTCATTTTGATTTTGGCGGGGATTAGGCATGTACGCTAGCTGTGGTGTAATGACGTTAGCTACGCAAATGTCCAGGAATATCTCGATTTTAATTGGTCCATGTGTGATACGTAACGGAGATGATTACGGGCATAACATATTTACGTCAAAAGGCACAGCAGATTTGTGCTTTTTGCCGTACATGTTAAAGAATACAGGATCGAAGTGCGCATGCGCAACATGGGTTTTCCGCTTGTCGTTTGCAATGAATGGACCGTAAAAGCACTGCTTATTCTACCATTGGTTTTTAGTTGATTATGCGTAACTGCTACATTTGTCATCATAACGTCTAAACAATTGGAATAACACATATATTGCATATATAAATCAAAAGAATAAAAAGTAAAAGTACAAATATAAGTTTATTATTTAATAAACATTTTATTTTAGAACTTTGGCAGGGTAGGCAGTGCCTAGTTTGCCTACCCAGACCGCACGTCAGTTCATTTAAATGAGTTGAGAGAGAGCGAAAAATCTCATTAGAGTTCTCGTTATGGTTTTCTGCTGTAAAACGTATCGGTTACCTAACGTAACCTCGGTTCTCTCTAGATGAGGGAACGAGTATTGCGTAAGCTAGCTTACGCTACGGGAAAGATTCATCTTTTCTGAGATATTGAAGCCAAAAAATTATCCTTAATTTTTGTATCCATTGTCAACGCAGTGCGGCAGCTGCAGACCTTGAGTGGGCTAGCTAGCGAGCTCATAGGTTGCTCTGTGGCAACTGCTACAGCCTATAGAGGAGCTTGGGCGAACTCGCATCCAATGAGAGGCGTCCGCGCGCTCACTGCATCAAAGCCCGCCAAAATGGGCGTGACTAGAGTGCATATAAGCGTAGTTCGTAGGCTGGAACCCTGGTTTTCATTGACTGAAGCGAAAAGTCGCTCGTGGCGCGAGCACGGCCGGCTACGCAATACTCGTTCCCTCATCTAGAGAGAACCGAGAGGTTCTCTCAGTATATGCATAGCTAGCTTACGCTACGGGAACCCATTGTCAACGCTGTGCGCGCCAAACATCCACTGTATGAGCCCCAGGGAATTAAGGGGGACCGGGGAGCCCTTATGAGTGGGGAAATAATATTTGGCCGGCAAGAATGCGGGTCATTGATTGTGTAATACATAAGCACATAGTGGGAAGGGAACGACAGAGCGGCGGTGCCGGTCTGTGTGGAATGTGTCTCATCAGTGCAGCTCACCAGGGGAGCTGTAGCGTATTAAACCGCTAGTAGTTTTGCCTGCAGAGCGGGCACTTCCATATTGTAAAATCTGACAAAGGTGGAGGGGAAGTCCATCCCGCTGCCACACATATGTCGTGAATGGAAATCCCGCTGGACCATGCCCACGAGGATGCCGTGCCTCTAGTGGAGTGAGCCCTAATGCCCAACGGGCATGGCAGGTCTTTTGACGCGTATGCAGCAGCAATAGCGTCCACTATCCATCTAGATAGTGTCTGTTTCGAGGCGGCGAGACCTTTGGTGCGCCCTCCGAACGAAACAGCTGCTCGAGCGTCTGAAAGCAGCGGAGCGCGCAGTATACAATCTCAGTGCTCTGACCGGGCAAAGGAGATTGGCGTCGCGTTCGCTATCCGGTGCTGGCAGCGCCGATAGGGAAATGACCTGTGCTCTGAAAGGAGTACCGATCACCTTGGGAACATAGCCGTGTCTAGGCTTTAAAATGACCTTGGAGTCACTTGGTCCAAACTCAAGACACGCAGCGCTGACAGACAGCGCGTGAAGGTCTCCCACACGTTTGACTGATGACAGGGCAGTCAGAAAAACGGTTTTGAGTGAAAGGTATTTCAAATCCACGGATTGAAGTGGTTCGAAAGGGGGGCTTTCATAGTTTCGAGAACTATAGAAAGATCCCAGATAGGAACCGATGGGGGCGCGGGGGTTCATCCTTCTAGCTCCCCTGAGGAAGCGGATGACCAGCTCGTTTTTACCCCATGACTGGCCGTGCAGGGGTTCAGCGAACGCCGCAACGGCCGCCACATACACTTTGAGCGTGGATGGGGATCTGTCCTTATCCAGCAGCTCTTGTAGAAATACGAGCAGCGACGACACCCCACATGTCCGCGGGTCCAGGTCTCTGTCGGTGCACCATTTTGAGAACACAGACCATTTTGACGCATAGAGTCTTCTCGTGGAAGGGGCTCTAGCGTGTATGATGGTGTTTATTACTCCTTCTGGCAGAGCGACGGGTAGTCGTTGATCACCCACGCATGCAGCGCCCAGCGCTCTGGGTGGGGATGCCAGATTGTGCCGCGAGCTTGAGAGAGGAGATCTGCTCTCACTGGGATGGGCCACGGCGCTGTCAGTGACAGCTGCGTAAGCTCCGGGAACCATGTCTGATTCTCCCAACGTGGGGCTATGAGGAGCACCGAGTGACACGTTTCCCTGATCCTCTGCATTACCTGTGGCAATAGCGAGACGGGAGGGAAGGCGTAAAGCGGGCGTCTGGGCCAGTCCTGGGCCAGCGCGTCCTCGCTTTCGAGAAAAATATTGGGCAGTGAGAGTTCTCTTTGGACGCAAAGAGGTCTATCTCTGCTCTGCCGAATAGGTGCCATAACGTCTGGACTGTTTGAGCGTGCAGGGACCATTCCCCTGGGGGAATATTGTCTCTGGACAGTCTGTCCGGGCCGTCGTTCAGGTGGCCTGGCACGTGCGTCGCCCTCAGCGAGCGCAGGTGGCACTGGGACCAACTCAGTATGCGTTTTGTCAGATGGAAGAGGTTCCTGGATCTGACACCGCCCTGACGGTTTAGGTAGGATACCACAGATCTGTTGTCCGAACGGACCAGGACGTGGTGACCCTGAATGACCGGGAGAAAGCGCACGAGCGCGTACTCGACCGCTATCATTTCCAGACAATTTATGTGAAGGAGCTTTTCCTGAACTGACCATAGGCCGAAAACCGGAGAGCCATCGCAGACCGCGCCCCAACCCGTGTTGGACGCGTCTGTCGAGATGACTTTTCGGCGAGATACAGCTCCCATTGTCACTCCCCGCTGATACCATTCGGCCACTGTCCAGGGCTGCAGAGCTGATATGCAGGTCTGAGTCACCTTGATGGGCTGGCGGCCTGTGGCCCAAGCCCGGCGAGATGCGCGGGTGTTTAGCCAATGCTGAAGCGGGCGCATGTGCAGTAAACCCAGCTGAAGTACTGCTGCGGCTGAGGCCATGTAACCTAGCACTCTCTGGAATTTCTTCAGAGGCGTGAGGCTGTTCATCTGAAAAGATGCGGCTAGTCGCTGAACACGGCGTGCGCGCTGTGTAGATAAGCGAGCCGTCATTGCCACGGAGTCTAGTTCTATTCCCAGGAAGGAAATGGTCTGACTGGGCTGTAGTGAGCTCTTGGTCCAATTGACTGCAAGACCCAAACTGTTCAGATGGCTGAGGAGAACTGCTCTGTGAGACAGAAGCTCCATATGTGACTGAGCCATAATCAGCCAGTCGTCCAAATAGTTCAGAATTCGCAAACCCTGACTCCTCAGGGGTGCGAGCGCCGCATCCATGCACTTCGTGAAAGTACGGGGTGCTAAGGACAGGCCGAACGGAAGGACGGTGTATTGATAAACCTGGCCGTCGAAGGCGAATCTCAAGAATGGCCTGTGACGGGGATTTATCTGAATCTGAAAGTATGCATCTTTCAGATTGAGAGAAATAAACCAGTCCCCCTGGCGCACATGCGCGAGGAGTTTCCTGATTGTAAGCATTTTGAACGGTCTTTTTGCAAGCACCTTGTTCAAAACCCTGAGATCTAATATGGGTCTGAGGCCGCCGTCTTTCTTGGGAACAAGAAAATAACGGCTGTAAAGCCCCGACTCGCTCAGAGAGGGTGGCACTTTTTCTATGGCCCTTTTGCACAGAAGGCTTACTATTTCTGAACGAAGCATGCACGCTGCTTCCGTGTTCACAGTGGTTTCGAGCCGCGCTCTGAAGCGAGGGGGGCGGCGATAGAACTGTAGCAAATAGCCCTGTTGTATTGTGCTTAACACCCACTTGGATATCCGTGGAATAGCTTCCCACGCTTTGAAGCGTAACGCTAGAGGGTGAATGGCCAATTCGCTCTGATTGCCGCACACAGAGCGCTGAACAAAATGTGTGAGCGCGTTTAGTGTGTTCATGCATGATTGCTCGCAGACAGCATGAACAGGCTGTTTTGTGAGTGACTTCCCGATTGGAATGAATGGGGAAAGAGTCACATCTGTTACGTGATGCGCAAGCATAGTCATGGGCACGGGACTTACACACAGAGGAATGGTTGCTGGCCGTGTGGGTTTTCCGCTTGTTTGCAATGAATGGACCGTAAAAGCACTGCTTATTCTACCATTGGTTTTTAGTTGATTATGCGTAACTGCTACATTTGTCATCATAACGTCTAAACAATTGGAATAACACATATATTGCATATATAAATCAAAAGAATAAAAAGTAAAAATACAAATATAAGTTTATTATTTAATAAACATTTTATTTTAGAACTTTGGCAGGGTAGGCAGTGCCTAGTTTGCCTACCCAGACCGCACGTCAGTTCATTTAAATGAGTTGAGAGAGAGCGAAAAATCTCATTAGAGTTCTCGTTATGGTTTTCTGCTGTAAAACGTATCGGTTACCTAACGTAACCTCGGTTCTCTCTAGATGAGGGAACGAGTATTGCGTAAGCTAGCTTACGCTACGGGAAAGATTCATCTTTTCTGAGATATTGAAGCCAAAAAATTATCCTTAATTTTTGTATCCATTGTCAACGCAGTGCGGCAGCTGCAGACCTTGAGTGGGCTAGCTAGCGAGCTCATAGGTTGCTCTGTGGCAACTGCTACAGCCTATAGAGGAGCTTGGGCGAACTCGCATCCAATGAGAGGCGTCCGCGCGCTCACTGCATCAAAGCCCGCCAAAATGGGCGTGACTAGAGTGCATATAAGCGTAGTTCGTAGGCTGGAACCCTGGTTTTCATTGACTGAAGCGAAAAGTCGCTCGTGGCGCGAGCACGGCCGGCTACGCAATACTCGTTCCCTCATCTAGAGAGAACCGAGAGGTTCTCTCGTATTGCGTAAGCTAGCTTACGCTACGGGAACCCATTGTCAACGCTGTGCGCGCCAAACATCCACTGTATGAGCCCCAGGGAATTAAGGGGGGACCCGGGGGAGCCCTTATGAGTGGGGAAATAATATTTGGCCGGCAAGAATGCGGGTCATTGATTGTGTAATACATAAGCACATAGTGGGAAGGGAACGACAGAGCGGCGGTGCCGGTCTGTGTGGAATGTGTCTCATCAGTGCAGCTCACCAGGGGAGCTGTAGCGTATTAAACCGCTAGTAGTTTTGCCTGCAGAGCGGGCACTTCCATATTGTAAAATCTGACAAAGGTGGAGGGAAGTCCATCCCGCTGCCACACATATGTCGTGAATGGAAATCCCGCTGGACCATGCCCACGAGGATGCCGTGCCTCTAGTGGAGTGAGCCCTAATGCCCAACGGGCATGGCAGGTCTTTTGACGCGTATGCAGCAGCAATAGCGTCCACTATCCATCTAGATAGTGTCTGTTTCGGCGGCGAGACCTTTGGTGCGCCCTCGAACGAAACGAAAAGCTGCTCGGAGCGTCTGAAAGCAGCGGAGCGCGCAGTATACAATCTCAGTGCTCTGACCGGGCAAAGGAGATTGGCGTCGCGTTCGCTATCCGGTGCTGGCAGCGCCGATAGGGAAATGACCTGTGCTCTGAAAGGAGTACCGATCACCTTGGGAACATAGCCGTGTCTAGGCTTTAAAATGACCTTGGAGTCACTTGGTCCAAACTCAAGACACGCAGCGCTGACAGACAGCGCGTGAAGGTCTCCCACACGTTTGACTGATGACAGGGCAGTCAGAAAAACGGTTTTGAGTGAAAGGTATTTCAAATCCACGGATTGAAGTGGTTCGAAAGGGGGGCTTTCATAGTTTCGAGAACTATAGAAAGATCCCAGATAGGAACCGATGGGGGCGCGGGGGTTCATCCTTCTAGCTCCCCTGAGGAAGCCGGATGACCAGCTCGTTTTACCCCATGACTGGCCGTGCAGGGGTTCAGCGAACGCCGCAACGGCCGCCACATACACTTTGAGCGTGGATGGGGATCTGTCCTTATCCAGCAGCTCTTGTAGAAATACTGAGCAGCGACGACACCCCACATGTCCAGCGGGTCCAGGTCTCTGTCGGTGCACCATTTTGAGAACACAGACCATTTTGACGCATAGAGTCTTCTCGTGGAAGGGGCTCTAGCGTGTATGATGGTGTTTATTACTCCTTCTGGCAGAGCGACGGGTAGTCGTTGATCACCCACGCATGCAGCGCCCAGCGCTCTGGGTGGGGATGCCAGATTGTGCCGTGAGCTTGAGAGAGGAGATCTGCTCTCACTGGGATGGGCCACGGCGCTGTCAGTGACAGCTGCGTAAGCTCCGGGAACCATGTCTGATTCTCCCAACGTGGGGCTATGAGGAGCACCGAGTGACGCGTTTCCCTGATCCTCTGCATTACCTGTGGCAATAGCGAGGCGGGAGGGAAGGCGTAAGCGGGCGTCTGGGCCAGTCCTGGGCCAGCGCGTCCTCGCTTCGAGAAAAATATTGGGCAGTGAGAGTTCTCTTTGGACGCAAAGAGGTCTATCTCTGCTCTGCCGAATAGGTGCCATAACGTCTGGACTGTTTGAGCGTGCAGGGACCATTCCCCTGGGGAATATTGTCTCTGGACAGTCTGTCCGGGCCGTCGTTCAGGTGGCCTGGCACGTGCGTCGCCCTCAGCGAGCGCAGGTGGCACTGGGACCAACTCAGTATGCGTTTTGTCAGATGGAAGAGGTTCCTGGATCTGACACCGCCCTGACGGTTTAGGTAGGATACCACAGATCTGTTGTCCGAACGGACCAGGACGTGGTGACCCTGAATGACCGGGAGAAAGCGCACGAGCGCGTACTCGACCGCTATCATTTCCAGACAATTTATGTGAAGGAGCTTTTCCTGAACTGACCATAGGCCGAAAACCGGAGAGCCATCGCAGACCGCGCCCCAACCCGTGTTGGACGCGTCTGTCGAGATGACTTTTCGGCGAGATACAGCTCCCATTGTCACTCCCCGCTGATACCATTCGGCCACTGTCCAGGGCTGCAGAGCTGATATGCAGGTCTGAGTCACCTTGATGGGCTGGCGGCCTGTGGCCCAAGCCCGGCGAGATGCGCGGGTGTTTAGCCAATGCTGAAGCGGGCGCATGTGCAGTAAACCCAGCTGAAGTACTGCTGCGGCTGAGGCCATGTAACCTAGCACTCTCTGGAATTTCTTCAGAGGCGTGAGGCTGTTCATCTGAAAAGATGCGGCTAGTCGCTGAACACGGCGTCGCGCGCTGTGTAGATAAGCGAGCCGTCATTGCCACGGAGTCTAGTTCTATTCCCAGGAAGGAAATGGTCTGACTGGGCTGTAGTGAGCTCTTGGTCCAATTGACTGCAAGACCCAAACTGTTCAGATGGCTGAGGAGAACTGCTCTGTGAGACAGAAGCTCCATATGTGACTGAGCCATAATCAGCCAGTCGTCCAAATAGTTCAGAATTCGCAAACCCTGACTCCTCAGGGGTGCGGCGCCCGCATCCATGCACTTCGTGAAAGTACGAGGTGCTAAGGACAGGCCGAACGGAAGGACGGTGTATTGATAAACCTGGCCGTCGAGGCGAATCTCAAGAATGGCCTGTGACGGGGATTTATCTGAATCTGAAAGTATGCATCTTTCAGATCGAGAGAAATAAACCAGTCCCCTGGCGCACATGCGCGAGGAGTTTCCTGATTGTAAGCATTTTGAACGGTCTTTTTGCAAGCACCTTGTTCAAAACCCTGAGATCTAATATGGGTCTGAGGCCGCCGTCTTTCTTGGGAACAAGAAAATAACGGCTGTAAAGCCCGACTCGCTCAGAGAGGGTGGCACTTTTTCTATGGCCCTTTTGCACAGAAGGCTTGCTATTTCTGAACGAAGCATGCACGCTGCTTCCGTGTTCACAGTGGTTTCGAGCCGCGCTCTGAAGCGAGGGGCGGCGATAGAACTGTAGCAAATAGCCCTGTTGTATTGTGCTTAACACCCACTTGGATATCCCTGGAATAGCTTCCCACGCTTTGAAGCGTAACGCTAGAGGGTGAATGGCCAATTCGCTCTGATTGCCGCACACAGAGCTGAACAAAATGTGTGAGCGCGTTTAGTGTGTTCATGCATGATTGCTCGCAGACAGCATGAACAGGCTGTTTTGTGAGTGACTTCCGATTGGAATGAATGGGGAAAGAGTCACATCTGTTACGTGATGCGCAAGCATAGTCATGGGCACGGGACTTACACACAGAGGAATGGTTGCTGGCCGTGTGACAGAGCGGGCAGAGAATGGGCGCGCGCACGCATTTGTGGGCGCCTTTATTGACTCTAGCGCTCGAGCGGTTCAGTAACCGCTTTATGTGAGCGTGCTCTGGTGGGGACACGAGACATGCAGTGCTTGTGTGCAGAAGTGAACACTGGATTGTGGGCACATTTTCTACACATAGGGCTGGTCGTGTGACAGAGCGGGCAGAGAATGGGCGCGCGACGCATTTGTGGGCGCCTTCATTGACTCTGACGCTCGAGCGGTTCAGTAACCGCTTTATGAGAGCGTGCTCTGATAGGGGCACGGGATGTGTTATGCTTGTGTGTAGGGGCGAACACTGGGTTGTGGGCACTTTTTCTACACATAAGACATGTTTGCTCTTTACAAGATTTATTTGGTTCGCCGTGAAAACGGCGTTTGAGTGCAGGCAAGCGGGCAGTGTCACCGGCTTGTTGGCTGCTAAATTCACCACTGTAGTAGCCTGAGAGAAGGGGACTGACAGGGGCAAAGCTTTGACGGTGGTCCGGCCGCGGCGGGACTGAGCCGTCGTTTGTTCAACAAAGTTAGGAAGACTTCGATTGCTCTGGTTTCAGCGTTACCTTAAATCGAGGCCCGCGGGGGGGCGGCGGTCTGCGGCGGCTGTCTGAGCGCGATCGAGGGCGGCCGCCCTGTCGACGCTGAGAAGTCTGAGTTTGTTGAACTGGGCGCTGTGAAGAGGCTCGTGCAGGAGGCTGATCACGTGAGCGGCCTGCAGAGGAGCTAGCGCGACGCGGCAGGAAGAGGTTCATGGCTTGGGTGGCTTTCTGGACTTCTGAGAAGCGGTCAACAATGCCACTCACCGCGGAGCCGAAGAGACCGGTCGGAGAGAGCGGTGCGTTGAGGAACGTGGAGCGCTCTGCTTCTCCCATGTCGGCTAGTGTTAGCCATAAGTGTCTCTCGGTCACAGTCAGTGAGGCCATGCACTTCCCTAGAGCTTGGGCTGCAGCTTTGGTAGCGCGAAGGGCGAGGTCTGTCGCGCTCGTAGATCAGTAACAGCCTCTGGGTGCCTGCCTTTCTCATCCCACTCCGAAGAAGGTCTGCTTGTAGGATCTGTAAAACGGCCATTGAGTGCAGAGCAGATGCGGCTTGGCCGGCGGCGGAATAGGCGCGGCCAACATAGGCGGAAGTCGCTCTGCAGGCCTTAGACGGGAGCACAGGCTTGGAACGCCATCTCGCGGAGGGCGGACAAAGGTGTGCTGCTACCGAGTCCTCGACCGGGGGGATGGAGGAGTAGCCTCTCTCAGTGGCGCCGTCCACCGACGCGAGAGAGGTGGAGACGTGGGAACGGGTCCTGGCTGAAAAAGGAGCGTTCCACGACTTTGCAAGCTCCGTATTTAATTCCGGCAGGAAGGGAGCGGCCCGGGCCGCGGGTGTAGAGCGGCGATGGCTTTGAAGAAAGCAGCCGTCGAGTCTGTTGGGTGCCTGCTCAGGGGGCGGTGACCACTCGAGCCCGAGGCGGTCGACGGCCTGTGTGAGGAGGCGTGTTAACTCCCCTTCGACTCCGGCGCGGGTCCTGCTGGATTCCTGGGCCGAGGAGGCTTGGGAGCCTGTCCACTCCTCGCTGTCCGAAGCCATGATGGAACAGTGGCCCTTATCCTCCGCCTCGTCATCCGAAATGGCAGCAGTGCGGCCGCTCGGCGGCAACTGCGTGTCGGGGGGCGGGGAGGGTGAAAACGATGCTCGAGGGAGAGGCTCCGGCGAGGCAGTCGCTTCAACCACAGTTTCCGGCAGCCTTTGTGAGCGACGCTTATTCCTGCGCGGCTGAGGGTAAGACGGCGCGCCGTTTTCTGCTTTGACCGCTTCGAGTCGAGCCCGCAGGGTCGACATCAGTAGCTCCTCGCAGAAATCGCATCCGCCCTCAGTGAGGGCGAGCTCTGCGTCCCCCAGTCCCAGGCAGAGAGCGCAGATGATGTGGCGGTCTCCTGTGCTGAGAAGGGCGCGACATGAGGTGCAAGTGGAGCGAGGCATCTTGAAAAAGACGCTCGTACTCTTTTGTGAATAGTTCGTGAGAACTAGCTTGCTGAATAAAAGGATACGTCATCGGATGGCGTAGCTCGCAGGATGGCTGAAGGTGGCTGAGACGGCCGGCTTCTTCTAGCGCTGTCCACGCTTGCTAGATGCCCCTCGAACGGCGACGCAGCTTCCAGGTCAGCGATGCGGAGAGCTTCGCTGAAGAGATGAAAATCAGGGTTCCAGCCTACGAACTACGCTTATATGCACTCTAGTCACGCCCATTTTGGCGGGCTTTGATGCAGTGAGCGCTGGACGCCTCTCATTGGATGCGAGTTCGCCCAAGCTCGTCTATAGGCTGCAGCAGTTGCCACAGAGCAACCTATGAGCTCGCTAGCTAGCCCGCTCAAGGTCTGCAGCTGCCGCATTGCGTTGACAATGGATACAAAATTTAAGGATAATTTTTTGGCTTCAATATCTCAGAAAAGATGAATCTTTCCCGTAGCGTAAGCTAGCTTACGCAATACGAGAGAACCTCTCGTAAGAGAACCACATAATTACACCTCATTATTTTGTAATCCCACCACAGACAACGCTAAAAACACTACCCTCATTTTAACTGCACATAACACAACACATACTGCACTAACAAACTCTTAACCTAATAAATTTGGTAACATCAAAATTAACTAGTTTTAAACAAGTCAAAAAATTATTATTATCACTGAATCAACTTGAATACATTAGATTACACCATCAAAACCAATTTTAAGTGTTAGATCGGGTAGAAATAGCACTTTAACCTAATGGGACCTGAGCTTGACTGCTGTGTGCATATTCCATTTCCCTTTTTGATTGGTAACTAGTAGCGCCTAAACATAAAAAAGAAAAAATCTAGAGCAAATTGTTTTCCTAAAAATGTATGGCAACTTATGTGGACAGCTGGAATAAGTTTTGACATTTCAAATAATACCAAGCTATAGTAATCAGTTTTTTTTTATTATCAAATTGTTTATTATGTTTCCAGGAGTGTTGGTTATTCATGTTTTTGAGACATTACAGACAACACATCATAACCAAATTAATAGCCAGCATCATCCAATCACTACCAACCATATTAAAAATAAAATTATACATTATAAATTCTGAATCTAAGTACTGATTACAACTGTCCCATGTCTGCCAAACATGTTGAGTGGTCCAAACATCATCTGCAGCCTGAAACTGAACTTTTGAAAGGATGTTTGGATAGAATGCACTGAGCTGCATAGAAAGCTAGGATGCTCCATTTTTACTCCCTATTTAGTGAATGACTTAACCTCCAATGCCCTGTCTATCTGCACTTGTCTCAGAACAGTTCCAAATACACCTTATTTTCATCCTTTATTTTTAATTTAATCTTTTATTTTTCAATTTTCATTTTCAAAGCCACGTGTAAATACTATGTTAGTGAGTGATGCTCAAGAGAGAATCCTTACACTATTTCTAACACTAGGGGGCACAGAGAAGTTAATAGGGCGATACAAATTTATATTTGGGTTATTATTAATTATTATTAAATTTGGGTTATTATTAATGCTTGACTAAACAACAAACATGGTATATGAGTAAGACTCCCAGAAATGTTGAATTCTTTGTGCTGTTGATTTGTTGTTGTCTCCATCCAATGAAGCGTGTTATCCGGACTCCTCAAAAACCTGTAAGAACGCCGCTTATGTGTTTACATGTCCACATTAAGCTGCTTTTTGAGGAGAAACCAAGGTGTGTTAAACTACTTTCTCTTAATCCCTTAAACAGTGTTACGAAATTGCCATTCTCTTTTAAATTATGTTTCTGAATGCCGCTTTCTGCAAAAACCCTGGAATAAACTGTTTTCTTATGTGCATGTAAACGTGGTCAGTGTAACCCATATTTCTTCTTTTTTAAAGAAAAAGAAGGACAAGTCAAAATTAATTTATGTGGTAATCAATATTAGGCCAAAAAAATGTTATCGATTGAGCTTTACTTGTATTGGACCCAAATATTCCTTTATGTCATCATAAAACCTGTTAGCTGACTGAAGGTTGCTACATTTGACAAAACAGCATGCAGCAATTGTGTGGAGTATGCAGAGCATGCAATCTACCCTGTCTCTTCTCTCTCAGCCTCTCTGGTGTCAGACAAATCCATGTTGCCATGGTGATATGAGAAAGCTGAGTGATTGAGATCCTTTCTGCATTCAACACAAGAGCTGGTTTGTAATTTAGAGAGGTGTAACTCTGCTTTGAACAACATCTTGATTTGAAATCATCATTACAGACTGTTCCCTTACTCTCACCATTTGGCTCATTATTAGCAGATACAAGGTGTGGAAGTCCTTGAATGTAACATCATTCAATAACTACAAGGCTGGTTGATCAATACTGCTCGAAAAGAGAGATAACTGGGGACAAGGAGAGAGAGATAAGAGGATAAGTGGAAAGTAACAGAGATAGAGTATGAGAAAAAGAAAAAGAGATTAGCAGATTGATCTTTAGGAAAACAATAAAAAAGGAAAGGCAAACAAGCTGAGTTTCAATGCTGAGACAAACACATAGAAAGTGATGAGAGGAAAAATAATGATCTGTTTGAGATATTCCCTGTGGATGCGTCCTCAGAGAATATGAGCTGTTCTGCTTTGGTGTTTTTTATGGTCAAAAACTACACATTCCTCCATCATCACATTACTATATAAAGAAGAAGAAAATCCAGGAGAATGTGCTTCATACAGGCCGATATCTTTATCAAATACAGACCAAAAATTGTTAACATCAATTATCGCCAGCAGATGGAATAAGGTAATAGAATATCTGATTAATCTGGACCAGTCAGGATATGTGACCAATAGGTTATTGAAGGACAATGTGAGACATACTTTAAATATTATAGAATACACATATAAAACTCAAGAACAAGTACTGTTGTTGACTTAAGATACTGAAAAAGCATTTGATAAATTCTTAAGTTATCAAAAAAGTTCAGAGGACTAGGATTCCCAAATTTTACAAATTACTATAAAGCTACCCAAGTTCAACCTATATTGACATGGATTAATAAAGAGTCTACAGTGAAATTGAGGAAATGGACATTTATCAGATGGATAAATCCACAATTATATCTTTGTTCTTATCCAAACAAAGTAATACATTTAGATTAATAGAAAATGTTTGTATTAATAGTGCTTTAAATAAAAATAGAAAAATTACAAAATATTTTTTTTCTTTACAAAAATCTTGATTTCAGGCCAAATAGAATAAATAATACATTTAAGATTTGGGCAGATAGAGGTCTGAAAATCTATCATCAATTGTTCTATGATAAAGGAACGGACTCTTTTTTTAAAAATGTATAAAAAAAATAACCTCCCCAATTGTATTATTATTATTATTATTTTTATTATTATTGTACAGGACACTGACACACAAAATTGGAGGATGAATTAAAAATACAAATCAGTCAGCAACACAGGGAAGATATATATTGTACATTTCAAACCACTCAATCCAGTGTCTGGAGGGTACGGAGCCCCCGAAGTGACCTGTGCAAAAAAAAAAATCTTATCAATATTATCGCGTGCGCACGAGAAACTATCGCGTGCGCACGAGATACTTTCGCGTGCGCACGCGTTACAGTTTCCGGTGTGTGTATAGCTCTTTTCCGATTGCGTCATTGCCATCATTCATTTACACAAAGATACTGAGAGCATGGATGCGCATGAATTTATAGAGATATATTTTAAACTTGGCCTTCAATACAAAGACATTACTGTCTATGACATTTGTAATACTGTCATGGCTGAGACACGCTTTGATCTTCCAAAGGACACTAATCAAGCAATAGACTTGTTTGCATTTAACACTAGAACTACCGGAAGTCTATAACTACTAGAATGGCCATAGCGGTCATTCTGACCGTTCATACTAGATTGTACCAGATGTCATATTTACATTCGAAACTTCTATTGAGGTTTTAGAATGAAGCTTCTAATGTCTGTCGTCATATTTTATGGCGTCATCACCCTAAAAATGTATTGAATAAAATACAATAATATGGATCAAATGGAGCGCTAAGCGACATGAGATAGTCCTACATAATACTGATCTTTTTTGTAATATATAATAGTGCTAGACTATACACATACATATGCCTATATATATTATATATTAGCTGCTAGACTGCCCCGGAAGGTGCGTGCCTCGCTTTGTGTACAGCAAGTTTTTTCACTGGAATCAAAATCCACGAATAAATGAATCTGTTATTAATAATAAACACCAGGACACGAAATTTTAATTCTAACGAATGTGAAAATGTATTAGTTCATCAACAACCGCAGATCTTGCTATTGTAGCTAATTACAGATACAAATTTGATTATTTATATTAAATTATTCTCCTAAAAGGGGGCCCCCTTTTTTGTTCAAGTGAGCCCCCTTTTAGGAGAATTCGTTCATAATGATTTTACAGCATACTATTTTCATTATAGTTTTACAGCATGATATTTTTGCTCACGATAAAACAAATATTGCTTTCTAAATCAGTTTTCCCACAGTTTATCGAATATTCTTTATTAACCGCTTTGGCTATTTTGGGTTTGGCCTATATGTGTTTCATACATGTCTAAGGTTTTTACTATGCATTGAAATACACATTGGTGATGTTTTTATAAGCTATTGTATTGATTTGTTTTTATTTTACAAAGAGAATAATTATATAAAAAATCTAATTTGTATCTGTAATTAGCTACAATAGCAAGTTCTGTGGTTGTCGATGAACTAATAAATTTTCACATTCGTTAGAATTAAAATTTCGTGTCCTGGTGTTTATTATTAATATAACAGATTCATTTATTCATGGATTTTGATTCCAGTGGTGGCTGCATAGGATTGTTTCCAATTTCCAATAAATCCAGAGCGTTGTAAAGTCCAAAAGTCAACATGTTTTGAAAAAGGATAGATGTAGCCTAATAATGTCCAAAATTCACAACATGTTTTTATCTAACGAAATATTCCGCCTCAATCCATGTTTGTTGACGTTTAGACTTTCAAAACCATTTTCACTGGTGAAAAAACTTGCTGTACACAAAGCAAGGCACGCACCTTCCGGGGCAGTCTAGCAGCTAATATATAATATATATAGGCATATGTATTTGTATAGTCTATCACTATTATACACTCACCTAAAGGATTATTAGGAACACCTGTTCAATTTCTCATTAATGCAATTATCTAATCAACCAATCACATGGCAGTTGCTTCAATGCATTTAGGGGTGTGGTCCTGGTCAAGACAATCTCCTGAACTCCAAACTGAATGTCAGAATGGGAAAGAAAGGTGATTTAAGCAATTTTGAGCGTGGCATGGTTGTTGGTGCCAGACGGGCCGGTCTGAGTATTTCACAATCTGCTCAGTTACTGGGATTTTCACACACAACCATTTCTAGGGTTTACAAAGAATGGTGTGAAAAGGAAAAACATCCAGTATGCGGCAGTCCTGTGGGCGAAAATGCCTTGTTGATGCTAGAGGTCAGAGGAGAATGGGCCGACTGATTCAAGCTGATAGAAGAGCAACTTTGCCTGAAATAACCACTCGTTACAACCGAGGTATGCAGCAAAGCATTTGTGAAGCCACAACACGCACATCCTTGAGGCGGATGGGATACAACAGCAGAAGACCCCACCGGGTACCACTCATCTCCACTACAAATAGGAAAAAGAGGCTACAATTTGCAAGAGCTCTCCAAAATTGGACAGTTGAAGACTGGAAAAATGTTGCCTGGTCTGATGAGTCTCGATTTCTGTTGAGACATTCAGATGGTAGAGTCAGAATTTGGCGTAAACAGAATGAGAACATGGATCCATCATGCCTTGTTACCACTGTGCAGGCTGGTGGTGGTGGTGATGTAATGGTGTGGGGGATGTTTTCTTGGCACACTTTAGGCCCCTTAGTGCCAATTGGGCATCGTTTAAATGCCACGGCCTACCTGAGCATTGTTTCTGACCATGTCCATCTCTTTATGGCCACCATGTACCCATCCTCTGATGGCTACTTCCAGCAGGATAATGCACCATGTCACAAAGCTCGAATCATTTCAAATTGGTTTCTTGAACATGACAATGAGTTCACTGTACTAAAATGCCCCCCACAGTCACCAGATCTCAACCCAATAGAGCATCTTTGGGATGTGGTGGAATGGGAGCTTCGTGCCCTGGATGTGCATCCCACAAATCTCCATCAACTGCAAGATGCTTTCCTATCAATATGGGCCAACATTTCTAAAGAATGCTTTCAGCACCTTGTTGAATCAATGCCACGTAGAATTAAGACAGTTCTGAAGGCGAAAGGGGGTCAAACACAGTATTAGAATGGTGTTCCTAATAATCCTTTAGGTGAGTGTATATTACAAAAAAAAGATCGTATTATGTAGGACTATCTGCATTCGCTTGCCGCTCCATTTGATCCATATTATTCTATTTTATTCAATACATTTTTAGGGTGATGACGCCATAAAATATGACGACAGACATTAGAAGCTTCTAAAACCTCAATAGAAGTTTCGAATGTAAATATGACATGATATTTGGTACAGTCTAGTATGAACGGTCAGAATGACCGCTATGGCCATTCTAGTAGTTATAGACTTCCGGTAGTTCTAGTGTTAAATGCAAACAAGTCTATTGCTTGATTAGTGTCCTTTGGAAGATCAAAGCGTGTCTCAGCCATGACAGTATTACAAATGTCATAGACAGTAATGTCTTTGTATTGAAGGCCAAGTTTAAAATATATCTCTATAAATTCATGCGCATCCATGCTCTCAGTATCTTTGTGTAAATGAATGATGGCAATGACGCAATCGGAAAAGAGCTATACACACCATAGTATGGAACGCCAGGCAGTTCAAATATACGCGAATTTTAACACGTAGACAACGCGTAGACAACACGTCAACAACACGTTGTTTGCACGTTGTTAACGTGTTGTCTACGCGTTGTCTACATGTTAACTTTTCACGCGTTGTTTACGTGTTGTTAACGTGTTGTCAACGTGTTAACAACGCGTAAACAACATGTTGATTTCATGTGATTCTGAGCCATTTGGCCACTTGTCCAGTTTGAAGGGGTGAGAGTTGCACTTTTCCACTGGCTGCTGAGTTGTAGGGTTAAACCATTTCTGTAAGCCTGGGGGGTTTGCCTGCCACTATTTAACATACTAAGATCCTCTAATTTCTTGGTCCTTTTCTTCCTTTTGTGTGTAGCCTATACAAATGTAATATTAGGATTGCAGTTTTAGGACTTAAAATAAATTATTATTATTATTTTCATCAAGATAAATTGCCCCTTTTGCTCCTTTACTGCCTATTTTGGTAAACAAACACATTAGAGGGAATTCATCCTTTTTACACCATTCATAAACTTTAGTTTTATATCTTAAAAAACATTAACAGTTGTGCGGTGAAAAACTAACAGCAGTGGTACTCATTTAATGTTGGTGTAAGATACAGACCATTGTAATAAATACTGTATATGTCTTTGGAAAACAACATGAACCTTTTTCAGCATTTTAATTTAATGTAGGGCTTTGACCAGCAGAGGGCACATTGTGACTAATTATGGGGCTTGTTAAAACCTAAACGGACTTCTTTTTGTTTAGATATTAAGCACTCAGACATATGTACACATGCGATATTACCCATTTTGATGAAATATACAGCCTTCCAAAGACTGTCGAGATTAGAATGAAAGTTTGTAATTAGGTCAGATAGTAACTGATTTGACTGTCCTGACAGCAGATGTACACTACTGTGCCAAACTCCTAGGTCATGCTTAAAATTCTTATTAAAGCCTAAAACCTGAGAAGTAAGTGTTTAGCCAGTTACAGCCTATTTATACATAATACATTATATATATTAATGTGGTTCAACAGTTTTAATTGTGCCCAATATTGTGCAAATGGTCTGATGGCCCTTGTTAAATATCATCAGACTTCTCATCTAATTTTTGGGAATTAAATCATGAGTCTGGCTATCCATAGCTGTTTTCACACTGCATTATTTTCTGGGAGTATTGTCTTGCTATATGAAAGGTACGGAGCGTGAAAGGGGGGTCTGATTTGATCCACCTTTGTGCCAGGAACATGAGTAGTAACAGAGATGGAACAATGTGTGTGTGAAAAGCCACAGCCGGCATGCTGGTGTTGTGTCTGTTGGGTCTTTTTCTGTCACACAGCTGGTTCCGGAAAACCGCATCACTATGTGAAAGTATGGTTGTGGGATTATGCTGCAAGTTTTTGTTTAGTATGAATGAGCGAATGCGGCATATTGGAGATACTGGGGGAATGAAAAATCCAGTGCATCAAGTCTTATGTATTTTGAAGCTTATATTAGTGAGAACCTGTAAGACAGAAACTATGCCGTGTATTAAGCATGTTGAAAGTAAATCCATCTTGAAGTGTCTCCAAGCCTAAAAGCCTTGACAACAGCCATCAAATCCATACACTATATCAGTCATAAATAACTATATAAATACAAAATAAAAGTTTAAATTGCACTTTAATAAATCAATCCATGTCTTTTCACTCTGTTTTATTATCAGAGACAGAAATAAAACAAGATGACCACTCCTCCACCTGGCTTAATTTTTGCTAAGGTGCTGGAAGCATCAATGAGTCCAAACTGATAAAAGAGATATCAGCACACTTAAATCTATGCAGTGTATCAGTTTGTTAAGCTTTCGGTCTAACAGACCTTCATCAGGGCATACATAACTCAACACTGGATAGACAGGCAGAAATAACCAATCACATTCCAGTCACTGGCAGTACCAACACATCTGTGCACGCCAATAGACTGTAAGTCTATGTGCAAACTCTGAAGACAGAGGCGCCACTTCCTGGGATTGAGGTTTTGAGTACTGAATGGCGTACTGTGATGCATGCCATTAGAAGCCTTACTTGCCCATGATAATAGTACAATACAATCTAATCACAAATTAAATGGGGATTTGAGAGGGATCAGGCTTGAGCCATCATAAATCAGAAGTCCCCAGATCTATAAGTAAAAAGCATCTCAGAACAAAGGGCTAATGGAGAGATATCAGGTGAGGGGCACCACAAACCATAGACCCTAAACTGTACATGAGAGATGAAGAAAAGAAACATCTTGGATTACAGCACAACACATATCAAAATCCACATTGAGGATTTTCCCTTGTTGTTTGGCACTGGGCACAATTGCCAGATGGATTATTCCCATCTTTTAGAGGAGCTAAAATATTCTGTTTAGGACCTGCCTTAATGTTAGCCCTGCACCAGCTTGTTGCATAAGTTAGGACCTCTTCTATAGACAAAGAGGGGAGGATCATTAAAATGCTGGGTATGCTAATGCTTATGCCGTATCAGAGGCAAAAATAGTCCAGTGTTTAAGAATAGTGTTCTGACAGAGTAACTTTTACCCTATTTGACACTTTTTTGTAAAAGATCAAACTAGAATTTAAATGCACCTTGGTAAGCCTCATCAACACACTGTAAAGTGTAGGCTCTGTCCCGAAAGCTTTATTTTTCATTGCAGCAGCTTTATCAATTAGTTCCTCATTAGAATGACATCTGAGCTCTTGGGTAAACCATATTCCAGAGCTCGATGAGCACTGCTGGCTAGGCAGATTGTAGTCTTATCTGTTTATTTTTGATATAAGGCTGCCACTGCATAATTCGATCCACATATCCAAAAAGACAAACGATTATGATCATATTCAACTGAGAACCTAAGGTCAGGAGGTGTCTATTAGTGTTAAAAACATAACTGTGTAAAATAGTTATCCCATGAAACAGCTGCCATTTGTGTCCATAGCGTTTGATGAGATGCATAAGGCACAAAAAATGTCCCAAAGTGTGTTTCCAAAGCTTAGTTATTAAATGAAGTGTTCTTGTTAACATGATATATGATAAAAATACAATTCTTAAAGAGTAACATACTATTTTTAATCATTTTTCATTAGTACATAGCCAATTTCACATGTCCGTGTTGACCAACATGACACGTGCATCTAAAATATCACCAAATAAGTTATACATTTTTTTCAAACGTTTATTATTTTCAGGATTTTATGTGTGTTCCTGTATATATAAAATATATTTATTTAAAATAAATATTATTTTTTGGTAAATATTTTATGATTTGTGTGCGTCCCTCAGTTTGACTTACCACCCGTCACACTAATTGTTTTATCTATAAATAATGTACCGTTGCTTTAAATCACATCACAAAGTGGAAATTACATCATTTGAGCCTTGTAGCCACCACAAACAAAAGCAGCCAAGTACTGACATTCTTTTACTTTGTTTATTTGTTGCTTTTTCATGTTAGGCAGTGTCCATCAAGCTCAAACCAACCACCCCGTCATAAAAAATAGATAGGGAAAACTGTTATTTATGACATTTTTTACATTATTAATGCAAAGAAAATTATATTTCAGATTGAATGCATTTATGCTATGTGAGGAACTTGACCACATGTGAGATCTGCAGCCATTTTGGGATGAAATTTACCACCCCATCACATGTTTTATTGTGACGTGGTGGTAAGGGATGTGATGGGGTGGTTCTGCTTCCCGTTTGAATGTGAGGATGTGTGAAATCAAGGATTCCAATATAGGCTAATCAATTTATTTTCTGTTAACTTAACTCTGTTTGGTTCACTCACACACACACACTCATCACTTAATATCTCTTTCAGTCACTCACTCACTCACTCACTCACTCACTCACTCACTCATTCACTATATCTTTCAGTCACTCACTCACTCTCTCACTATATCTTAAGGGTATAGGCTAGTCTGGTATGCCCCCCTGCTGGTCATAACCTACATTCAATAAAAATGTTCAAAGAGTAAAATTTCATGTTTTCCAAATACATTTATTACAATGGTTTGTATCCTAAACCATCATTTAGTGAGTACCACTGTAACTTTGCAGCAACACAATTGTTGAATGGTGTAAAGCAAGAATATCAGTAGTGAAGCATAAGGAGGCAATTTGTCTTTATGTAAATAATTTATAACTTAAAATAAATTGTAAAGTGTTAAAACTGCAATCCTAATATTACATTTGTATAGGCTACACACAAAAGGAAGAAAAGGACCAAGAAATTAGAGGATCTTAGTATGTTAAATAGTGGCAGGCAAACCCCCCAGGCTTACAGAAATGGTTTAACCCTACAACTCAGCAGCCAATGGAAAAGTGCAACACTCACCCCTTCAAACTGGACAAGTGGCCAAATGGCTCAGAATCACATGAAATCAACACGTTGTTTACACGTTGTTAACGTGTTAACAACACGTTGTCAACGCGTTAACAACACGTAAACAACACGTAAACAACGCGTGAAAAGTTAACACGTAGACAACGCGTAGACAACACGTTAACAACGTGCAAACAACGTGTTGTTGACGCGTTGTCTACGCGTTGTCTACGTGTTAAAATTCGCGTATATTTGAACTGCCTGGCGTTCCATAGGCGTTCCATACTACGGTTTCTCGTGCGCACGCGATAGTTTCTCGTGCGCACGAGAAAGTCCCTTAGATGGGACATTCTAAAACGCTTAACGTGAAAAACGCTTAAAGTGAAAAACGCTTAACGTGGCTTACTGCACTAAGACAGTGATATTGAAAGACCAAACTCAGTACACATCATATTAATAAACCATACTATGTATAAAAAAGTAAGATGAGTCCAAAATATGAACGCAACGCGTTTAATTACACGTTAAGCATTTTCCTCCCATAGAAAACCGTTATAAGAAAACGCTTAACGTGAAAAACGCTTAACGTGGCTTACTGTACTAATATACTATAAAATATATATTACATTATTCCACATATATATACAGGTGAAACTCGAAAAATTAGAATATCGTGGAAAAGTTCATTAATTTCAGTAATTCAACTTAAAAGGTGAAACTAATATATTATATAGACTCATTACAAGCAAAGTAAGATATTTCAAGCCTTTATTTGATATAATTTTGATGATTATGACTTACAGCTTATGAAAACCCCAAATTCAGAATCTCAGAAAATTAGAATATTACATGAAATCAATAAAAAAAAGGATTTTAAATACAGAAATGTCGGCCCTCTGAAAAGTATAATCATGCATATGTACTCAGTACTTGGTTTGGGCCCCTTTTGCATTAATTACTGCCTCAGTGCGGCGTGGCATGGATGCTATCAGCCTGTGGCACTGCTGAGGTGTTATGGAAGACCAAGATGCTTCAATAGCGGCCTTCAGCTCTTCTGCATTGTTTGGTCTCATGTCTCTCATCTTTCTCTTGGCAATGCCCCATAGATTCTCTATGGGGTTCAGGTCAGGCGAGTTTGCTGGCCAATCAAGCACAGTAATACCATGGTCATTGAACCAGGTTTTGGTACTTTTGGCAGTGTGGGCAGGTGCCAAGTCCTGCTGGAAAATAAAGTCAGCATCTACATAAAGCTTGTCTGCTGAAGGAAGCATGAAGTGCTCTAAAATGACCCGGTAGACGGCTGCGTTGACTCTGGACTTAATAAAGCACAGTGGACCAACACCAGCCGATGACATGGCTCCCCAAACCAACACAGACTGTGGAAACTTCACACTGGACTTCAAGCATCTTGGATTGTGTGCCTCTCCATTCTTCCTCCAGACTCTGGGACCTTGGTTTCCAAATGAGATGCAAAATTTGCTCTCATCAGAAAAGAGGACTTTGGACCACTGAGCAACAGACCAGTTATTTTTTTCTTTAGCCCAGGTAAGACGTTTGACATTTGAAGCCCATGTCCAGGACCCGTCTGTGTGTGGTGGCTCTTGATGCAGTAACTCCAGCCTCAGTCCACTCCTTGTGAAGCTCCCCACACATTTGAATGGCCTTTTCCTGACAATCCTCTCCAGGCTACGGTCATCCCTGCTGCTTGTGCACCTTTTTCTTCCACACTTTTCCCTTCCACTTAACTTTCTATTAATGTGCTTTGATACAGCACTTTGAGAACATCCAACTTCTTTGCAATTACCTTTTGAGGCTTTCCCTCCTTGTGGAGAGTGTCAATGATGGTTTTCTGCACAACTGTCAGGTCAGCAGTCTTCCCCATGATTGTGAATTCAACTGAACCAGACTGAGAGACCATTTAAAGGCTCAGGAACCCTTTGCAGGTGTTTAGCTGATTAGAGTGTGACACTTTGAGCCTACAATACTGAACCTTTTCACAATATTCTAATTTTCTGAGATTCTGAATTTGGGATTTTCATAAGCTGTAAGCCATAATCATCAAAATTATATCAAATAAAGGCTTGAAATATCTTACTTTGCTTGTAATGAGTCTATATAATATATTAGTTTCACCTTTTAAGTTGAATTACTGAAATTAATGAACTTTTGCACGATATTCTAATTTTTCGAGTTTCACCTGTATATATATATATATATATATATATATATATATATATATATATATATATATATATAATATTTATAAATATTATATAAACATATAATCATATTTATTAATATGATGTGTACTGAGTTTGGTCTTTTAATATCACTGTCTTAGTACAGCAAGCCACGTTAAGCGTTTTCTTATAACGGTTTTCTATGGGAAGAAAATGCTTAACGTGTAATTAAACGTGTTGCGTTCATATTTTGGACTCATCTTACTTTTTTATATACATAGTATGGTTTATTAATATGATGTATACTGAGTTTGGTCTTTTAATATCACTGTCTTAGTGCAGTAAGCCACGTTAAGATTTTTTTTTTTTTGCACAGGTCGCTTCGGGGGCTCCGTAGGATGGAATATGTCTGGAAGATACAAATTAGATTTTTTTATCACCTGTTATCCAAAGTAAATACAATAGTTTGTTAAAAGGGGCCTGTTGGCGAAAATGTGGAATAAATAAGGCTCATTATATTCCTATTCTATATGTGTGCTCTAAATTAAAAACATTTTGGAATTAAGTTGAGTAGACGGGTGTAAGAACTCCAAGTTCGGAGATGGAAGGGAGGAGACGGAGAGCAATGATGCAGTCAAGTAAGGCTCTTTATTTCTCTGCCTACAATACTCTGCATGCATTCTTCTCAGAGCTTTTCTCAGTTCAATCAGATCAGTGTCACACAAACTTTGTCAACATAAACTTCTCTGAGACTTCAGCTTCACCGTACATATAAATTTCAATATAAACTCTTCAGCTTCACAATAATCATTAATAAGACACGCCAGTCACTGGTCACTGGTCACTCGTGTTGTTCTCTCTCTCCCTCTCTGATGGTTGCGTGGCCATTTATATGCTGCTCTCCTCAAGCTCACTGGAATTAGAGACAGGTGTTAGACATAATTTATTTCAGGTGTAAGCGCCCTTACCGCTTTCTCTCTCTCTGGACAGACGCTTGACCACGCCCCCCGCTGCCACAACAGATTAATTTAATATTTAATTGCACAATAGAAGTAAAACCAGAAAAGTTGAGTAAACTTCCTGTGTCTTTAAGAAATAAAACACATTTCGAGTAATTAGAATAGCACATTTTAAACAGATCACAAAAATTGGCCCCACTTCTTATTAAACACCTCCAGGTTGCCTAGCCTTCTATCTGACATCTCCTCAAATACTGCCACCCTGCTCATCTCACGAGCCTACTTCCATCCCCTCAGAATGATCTGTCTACTGATCATAACACTGGCTAGGACCCAATTTCTTATGTATTTATCCCCTATATTATTGAACACCCGATCACCCAAAAGTCTGGAGCAAAATGTAATTTGAGTGCCAAATACGTCAATCATAAAACTCTGAACCCTCTTCTTGTATCTTAACACACCAACAAAAAACACGAGTTGTGTCCCCATCTTCTGACTGGCATCGCCATCTGGTGGGTGTGTCTTTAAGACCAAGCCTATACAATCTAGACGGGGTCCGATAGAATCAATGTCAAATCTTAAATTGCATAAGCCGTGCTCTTGCATCTCTAGATGAAAATGTGATGTTTTTTAGAATTCTAGCCCGCACTCCCTCCTCCAATACCAAGTTTAAATCATTCTCCCATAATCTCTTGAGAGAAGCTAAAGCTCCGTCCCCCAGACTCTGAATTAGCAGGGAGTAATACACTGATGCCTCATGGCCTTTTCCAAAAGCAGTAATCACCACTCCCAGAGTATCTTTAGGGGGGTGTATGCTACTCCCAAAAATAGTACAAAGCAGGTGGCACAGTTTAGTAAATATCTAAAGAATTGAGATCTGGGAATCCCAAAATGTTGAACCATATTTTAAAAGGATCTCAACACTCCAAATTTCATATAGGTCACTGAGCATATTAACCTCCCTCACAATACACTCTGTCCAGCAGAAAGGGGACTTAATACATAACTTTGTGTTCAGCTATATGCTCGAAACACTATGGACACTTTTGTCCATACAATGTGCAAATGCGAGATAACAGGGTGTAACTTAACTTCTCTGGTTAGTTTAATAGAAAGGCTTTGCAATGGCGAAATGGGGGCAAGTATGTCTTGTACAATACAAAACCAGGGAGGGGCTCACTCAGGTGGAAGTGACCAATGAGCCAAATGTCTGAGACCGAATGCATAAGAATAAAACAAAATCTTATGTAAGCCTAGCCCACCTTTGTCAATCAGCCTATGCAACTTACTGAAATGTAATCTGGGACGTTTACCATTCTAAATGAAGGACTTTGCTATGCTATAAAGTTGCTTGAAATAATAGAGAGGGACATCTACATGGAGAGATTGTAGCAGGTAGTTGAATTTTGGAATACAATTCATTTTAATAACATTAAGCTTCCCAATCATAGATAAATGTTCTGAAGCCCACCTGCCCACATTACTCGAAAATCTTATTATTAAAGGGTCAAACTCACAACTCACTAAATCACACAAATTTGCTGGGAATAAAATACCCAAATACTTAATACCCTGTTTGGGACACTGGAAGGCACACAGCTGAAAAGCTGTTAACAGGGAGTGCTCTGTCAGAGCCAAAGCTTCGAATTTAGACCAATTAACTCTGTATCCTAAGAACTAAGAAAAGGAATTAATCATTTTGTTGAGGCAAGGCATAAATCTAGTTGGGTCAGAGATGAATAATAAAATATCATCTGAGTAAAGCAAAAGCTTATGCGCCACACCTCCCACCACCACCCTTGGAAAATTATCCTCCTTTCTTATTGTGGTTACTAATGGTTCCAGGGCAAGACAGAACAATAATGGGGTAAGAGGGCAACCCTGCTGGATGGTAAATCCAAATATCCAGAGTAAATTAATGTGAATTTAATCCATTTGTTTGTACCGCTGCTACCGGGTGTCTATAAAGTAACTTAATCCATCCAATAAAAGTATTTCCGACCTCATACATTTCCAAAATCTTAAAAAGATAATCCTATTGTACCATATCTAATGCCTTTTCGGCGTCGAGTGAAATGACAGCGACTGGAGTCTGATCATTCTCCACTGGCCACATGATATTGATAAAATGCCTAATGTTCTCAGAATAGCCACGGCCCCGAATAAACCCCACCTGATCTATACGTATAAGAGATGTCATAACTTTACGGAATCGGTTAGCCAAAATTTTGGACAATATTTTAACGTCTAGATGGATCAGGGAAATGGGACGTGACTATATCAGACTGATCTGGGCTTATGTCATGGTTGGTGTAAGCTTTCCATTCTTTAATGATTCCATATTATATTCTAACAAAAGTGGAGCCAGTTCTGAAGCATAAGATCTAAAAAAATCAGCAACAAATCCACCTGGCCCCGGTGCCTTGCCTGTAGGCAAGGCCTTAATTACCTCACCAAGCACCTCCAAGGTTATCTCAGAATCAAGAGAATTTTTTTGCTCAGTCTTTAGTTTAGGAAGTTCTAAGGGTTCCACAAAGTTTATTATATCTTCATCAGTAGAAAAAGATGTGTAACTATAGAGATCAAGATAGAAATCTTTAAAAGCATTATTAATATCAATGGGGGAGGTAAATATTTCACCACCAGCAGATTTCACTGAGGGAATTGTAGAAAAAGACTCTTTCTGTTTTATATATCTAGCCAGATGTTTCCATGCCTTGTCCCCCAACTCAAAGTATGACTGTCTTGCCCTGAATAGCCAAAACACCATCTTCCACGACAAAAAAGTTTTATATCTGTATTTCAATCGGGTCAATTCTCTGAGGCCATTTTACAACATTCGGCTCTTCAGTTCTGCCTCGGCACTTTTAATATTCACTTCCAACTCTACAAGTTCTTGTGCTTTGGATTTTGTGGTGAATGAGGCATACTGTATGATCCGGGCCCTAAGAACTGCCATTAGTGCCTCCCAAGTCACACCCACAGAGGATACTGAGGACCAGTTGGCCTTCATATAGACATTGATTTCAGCCTTAAGCATTTGTTGGAATTCAGGATTTTTGCAAAAGGGACACATAAAAGCAACAACTATATGATTTATTTTTCTCCGTATGTGGCAACACATATAAACACACCAGGGCGTGATCTAAGACTACAATGTTTCCAATTGCGTAATCAACAACAGATGAAACGAGGGACTCAGAGAACAAAAACATCTATTCTAGAGTAAATATTATGGACTGTTAAAAAATTTTATAATCCCTACCAGATGGGTTCAAAAGTCTTAAAGTAACTGTAAGACCAAGATTTTTACACATCCTGTGAAGCATCACTGTAGCTCTAGGGGGCTTACACACTTTTGCTTCACAATGATCTGAAGGACTGAGTCCATCAAAAGATTAAAGTCTCCTCCCAATATTATATCACGAGGGGTGCCAGTGGCTTGCAACATCCCTTCAAGATCTATAAAAAAAGCCCTGATCATCAATGTTAGGTGCATAAATATTAGCCAAAGTGGCCCTACCACTCCAGGAGGAGTGTCCCCACGAGTCGCCGAGAACGCGGAGGGGCGTTCTGACCGCCGGGGGTCGTCAGTCTGACTCCGGTCAGCCTGGGGAGAAGCGGCTGTCATCTGGCTGAGAGGGTGGAGAAGTGATCGAGGACCATGCGATGGCTTATCGGAGAACCGGCGAGTAGGTTTTTTTATTTTTTATTATAATATATAATAGTTTAATAGAAAACTGAAGCAAAAGACAAACACACACGACGGACATCTCTCTCTCTCGTCGCACCACCTTCTGCCATCGGCCTTTATCCCTCTCGGAGGCTTAATTAGCCTGATAAGGGACCAGGTGTGTATAATCACAACCCGGCCCCGCCCTCCGCCCTGCCAGAGTTATGTATCATCTCCTGGGCTTAGACAAACTAAAAACAATCCTAAACCTCCTCTTCTGTCTTCATTGCAATCTCTCTTCCTCTTTTTAAAGCGATCAGGTTCCAACAAGATTCATGTAGCTTAAAGAGGCCCTATTATGCTTTTTGGGATTTTACATTGCCTGTAGTGTGTAATTGTAAGGAATTTTTAGGAGTACCACTTAAATATCAATTCAGGTCTGCATTCGCTGTTCTCGATCCGGATCCCCATGAGGAGAGAATGACACACACACACACCAGAGCATATCATATCATTCTCTTTATATACTGTATAGAGAGAGATTTACGGGCAGCCGTCTGACACCTTTGTGTGTATGTCTTTTTAGTTAAGTTCTTCATTAAAATATGATTTATATTGTCAAGCCGATTCTCGCCTCCTTTTTTCCATTAATCCCTTTACATAGGTTTAGCAGAATTATACAGTATGAGAATAATAATGTGATTCTTAATATTAAAGTATGTAAACCTATACTAGTAGACCCCCCAAATAAATCATGAACCTGTAAATTAGCATAATATGGGCTCTTTAACTGGTACAGCATTGCCCTATAATCCCAGGGAATACAGACGCTTAATTTCACTGTAAATTCCTTTGGATAAAAATTCCTGCCAAATAGACATTAACGCTGTCACAGCCGATGGCAGGATAATATTTATAATATAAACAACACTTCAGAATATTGCCAGATTAAGACCTCCATTACACCCAAGCTATTTTTACTTCTTTTTTTTTTTACCTTGTTGTGATCTTCCCCTAAAGCGTTTAAGAAGACATATCTCTCTAGCCTCATCTTGTACCAGAAAGTTAGTTGCAGTTAGGTTGGTCATCTGTCATCTAATTAGTGTTTCCAATCCTGACCTTCTTATTTTATGTACAGTTGGAGTTTACATACATCTTGGCCAAATACATTTAAACTCAGTTTTTCACAATTCCTGACATTTAATCATAGAAAACATTCCCTGTCTTAGGTCAGTTAGGATCACTACTTATTTTAAGAATGTGAAATGTCAGAATAATAAGAGAGAGAATTATTTTGGTAGCATTGCCTTTAAATTGTTTAACTTGGGTCAAACATTTTGGGTAGCCTTCCACAAGCTTCTCACAATAAGTTGCTGGAATTCTGACCCATTCTGAGTCAGGTTTGTAGGCTTCCTTGTTCACACATGCTTTTTCAGTTCTGCTGGATTGAGGTCAGGGCTTTGTGATGGCCACACCAGTACCTTGACTTTGTTGTCCTTAAGCAAAACTTTGGAGGTATGATTGGTGTGATAGTCTATTTGGAAGACTCATTTGTGACCGAGCTTTAATTTCCTGGCTGATGTCTTGAGATGTTACTTTAGTATATCCACATAATTTTCCTTCCTCATGATGTCATCTATTTTGTGAAGTTCACCATTTCCTCCTGCAGCAAAGCACCACCACAACATGATGCTGCCACCCCTTCATGATTGGGATGGTGTTCTTTGGCTTGCAAGCCAAACCCTTTTTCCTCCAAACATAACAAGGGTCATTATGGCCAAAACTATAATTTGCTAATATTAAATCTGTTAAGTGGTTAAAAATATTTGTTTTAATGACTTCAGCCTAAGTGTATGTAAACTTCAACTTCAACTGTACCAACACAGTCCCATCAGCTCAAGTACCCCTCACTGAAATCAAGTTATAATGTGGGTTGAAAACATACTCACAATGTAGATTCATCTCCCTTTAATTCATTTTTTTTTTTTGACAGTGAAGAAAGAAAGAAAGAAAAAAGAGTGAAAGAGAGAGAGAGAGAGAGAGAGAGAGAGAGAGAGAGAGAGAGAAATAGAGAAAGGAGAAAAAAGAAAGATCATTACAGTAAAAGCAAATGTTAAACCATGTTTAATCTAAAAGAAAATTAGTGACCCAGTCAAAACACAGATCTGAGTGTCACCAATAATTCACAAAAAATGTGTATAACTAACAAAATTAAAGAAGTATCATACAAAATACTGCATAGGATTTATTCAGCCAAATATTTCTAGCAAAGATTTCAACTGAACATTTCATATACCTGTGAAATCTATGAATAGGAGAAAGAAACAGTTATGCATGTGTTTTTTCCATTGTATTTGTGTAAAACATATATTGAGAGAAAATTGGGATGTGTGAAAATTATCAGTGTATTTTATTTTTTTTAAAATATATTTCTGATCGTAAAGAACAATAGTAGGTCTGCAGTTATTTATATATTTTACTATGAAAATAACATATAGACAAGAAAAAATGTACTCTTTGTAAACCAAATTTCCTAATTTGATAAAAGAATTTCAATAAATGTGTAAAAATTCCTGTAAAAAATAAAAAATAAAGCACTGACAACATTTAAAGTTATGAAGGAACTGCTATTTACTGTATGAAGAAGTATTATCTCTGGTAACGTTAGCAATGTTATTAATGTGACCATGTATAAATAACACATTGTATGTTCTTATGGCATTCAAATATAATAAAAATAAAAAACAGCCCACACAAGATACAACTTCAAATCCAGGTGGAGATGGATAAGAGCTGAAAACAAAGATGGGAATTTGCCGTTTTGAGTGTGATACTCGGCACATGAACCGTATAATTGTCATTAACATCTAATTTGACATACTTTTAAAAATCCACACGAGAGGACGTCTATTAAGAGATGGACTTCCGGTTGTGGTTTTACGCAGATTTCACCCACCTCTATCATTTGCAGAGGGGAATGTTCAAGTCAAAGCTGTTTTTAGGGGGAACAGTTACGCAGTAACAACTACCCAACTTCCGGCGGATTCTTCTTTGGCTGGAAGACGATAATTTTCCCGGAGTTTTGGATGGATAAACAAGACCGTGGAGTGGCCAAAACGCCGAGGAAATATAGCCCTGAGTTGGTTGATTTTGTTCCCTCCTGCTTGTGTTTTGAACGTTCAAATAAACGATCAGTTAACTTAGATAACACTGTTAGTTAACGCTATGTCATACTGTGCTAATGCAAAAGATAAACACCCGATCAATGCACAACAAAAAGCATAATTTAACAGTAAATCTATAGGACCTGACCTCTCATTCACTCCATAATGTTCAACGTAATTAACGAAAGACATCAAACTGCCTTAGGCAACAATATTCGAGCTATATGTCATTTTTGTTTCATCTGTTAGCACACTATGCTGTGCACCAAAACGACTTGATCGATGACACAATGTAATGTGCACAATGCTGCTGTTGACCAGTTTACTCGGTTTACCTTTGTAGACTGACTGACTAAATTAACACGTGGAAATAACCCCAAGTATTACATACTAATACGAATACAAAAGTAATAATTTTGTTGGACTGCATTATTCTTTACTGTTACACATGGCCGTACCTAGACGGGGTGAAAGGTGGTAACGATTCTAGGGGCCCAGATATTCAAGGGGCCCCACACCAAATTCTAAACTGTATTGTTTAATAGGAAAGGGGCCTAGAGTAATATACAGTCTGGGGGGCCAGATGACCTTGCTTCGGCCCTGCTGTTACATTTATTTGCATAAATCCACGTTTTGCACTATTCATTTCTGCATTCCAACGAAATATCTATTACTGTAAACAATTATATATTCGTTTTGTTTTTAGCTTAGTATTTTTTTATTATACAAGTTACCTTGGTTTCATTGCAGTACCAGTAATGGATGCTATATACATTTTTGTAAGGGATGCCCATCCACCCTTGCATTAAGTGGTGTCAGGTTAGTCACATGTGAGCTGAATGTGAAGCATTTGCTTCATTGCCTGAGCTACAGCTTTGTCAAATACCATCTGTTCTCATTGTAGTGTGCTGTTTTCTAGTGGATTCATGCATGAGGGATGAAGACTCTGGGAACATGAGAGATTCAATCCACAGTGTGCTGCAATCAGTGCCACTAGGGCTGACCCTGGGCCCCTCTCTGGCCAAAGATGGACAGCTGGGTCTGTGGTGTGTTGGGCGAGTATTAGAGAAAGACACTCTTCTTGGTCTGGAGAACCCTGACAAAATGCTCAGGCAGGAAAAGTCTGAGGAGGTAAGCTAAATAAGTGTTTACTAAACAGTTTTCAAATGTACTGCACAGTCTTAGTTACTATTGCAGCAACATAGTGTTTACCTGTGCCTCTCACCTGACACTGCACATATTGTTTAGAACCACTACAGCCATTTTTAGTGTTAACTGACTTGTTGTTATTTTGTATAACTGTGATGAGTAATATCTGAGCTCCATGTAAAATGTAAATATGTGTTCTTATTCTCAAGGGATTGCAAAACACATGCCAAAATGTGTTTAAAGGACAAATATCAGATGAAATGTACTGGATGAGGTACAGTATGATTTAATTAGCATTAAAGTTTGGTAATTTGCATATTGTCAATAATTGTTTTTATTCTTAAAATGTGCATTTTAAGACATGGTTTAGACATTACAATATCAGACTTATTAATTTGCTATCAAAGTACTTTTGTTAAAGGATCCTAAGTTTTTTGTTGGAAAAGTTTAGCTTTGTGATGAAGAAACCAACTAAACCCTTAGTGTTATTAGCTTGATCAAGCTTCTTTCATTGTTTACAATGCCTATGGAGCTTTTGTAACTGGTCCTACTCGACCCGCTCCGAGCGGGATTTGATCCGGCGTCTCCGGCATGGGAGGTGGGTGTGCTAACGAGCAGGCTAAGGGCTACAGCCTTTAGCATCAGTGGCTAGTGTGCCTCTTGAGGCCAGGGGAGTGAAGTTTACAGACTGCACAGCTTCCTACCAGCTGGCTACTTTTACACTTTATCTTTCTCATGCTTCCAAAGGTTTGCCTGCAGGGCTCAGAGTGAGGAAGAGAGGAATGTCAGTGTGTATGAGGTGGATGGAAGGCTATGCCTCAGGGTCTGTCAGGACATTGCACCAGGTAAAGAACTGCTTCTATGGGGATATCAACAAGAAGCCTCACTTGAGCTTGTTGATAAGGAAGAAGAAACAACAGCCATACAAGTAAAAGCCTGTGAACACGGTACACCCAGCACAGAGCAAGAGGAGCCTTTGGAGTCCATCCCGTTAGTTCAACTTTCAGGCTGTGCAGGTAAGTTAATATATAGGGCCCTATTATATCGTTAGTACCTAGTACCGATATGCCTTAAGTCATAAGCGCAAAGTCAATGGACATGGCCATGAAGTTTTGCTATTTTCGTGCAAGCATGCGCTAAGTCTAGGCGCAAGTGGGTCTGGTGAAATTCCGCGCAAAAGGCACCAATCGGGTCAAGTGGTTCTTGACAGGATTTGTATTTATGCTCCATTATGTTATAGAGAATGTAAGTGTTATTAACAATTTTCTTATACTGCCACAAAAATCATGGATAGTATCAACAATGATTGTATCAGATTATGTCATATATCTCATAATATTTTGTTTCATAAAAAGGCTGTTGTCAGGAACATACTGTAATTTGATGTCCACCATATTTTCAGAGTTTGACATGAACTTTAATAGCACCTGCTGGTGGAATCTCCAAACTGCAAATGCAGGAACTGAATTTGGACATGGTATTGAAATGTTGAATTTTTCTCAGGAAAATCGCAAATTGTGCTTTGCGTCACTTCACTTCATTACAATACAATACACCCACAGTTTGCATGCACACACCCACAGATATTGCAAACATTCCCAACCACACCCACTTGCGCTTTGCACGCTTCCAAAAATCCATAATATTTATGCTGTGTTAGAAAAGGTCCATCATATTACACATTAATATATGTAATGTTATGTTCTCTGACAGATCCAGTTCTGAGTGGTTTAGAACAGAATGCAGAGACAGATGTCTCACAAGAGGGACCAAAACCTCCGATTCAGAGGAAACCTAAAATTATGGAGAAAAGAAATGTGCTGGACTGTGCCCTGGAGCAGAATGGTGCAGATGAGGCATGTAGGGAGAGTGAAGCTGAGCAGACTGAGGAGCTTACTCACGGCATCAGTGTGACTAAATCACAGGCCCTGAATTCATCAGAACAGCTAAAGCCAGAGAGAAGCCAGAGAGCCAGCTTTCGCCTTGCAGCTAAACCTCGAAAAGTGCATGCCACAGCCAACCGTATCAACAAGCGACAAGATCTAACGAACATGTCAGTCCAAAGCAGCACAAAAAAGCTCTTAAATGTAGCTGAGACGAGTACTGGCAAAAGACAAGTGAGTAACAATTCTTCAATGAACAAAGACAACACAATGCAAAAAGAGTGTGCAAACGTGGAGCCCAGCAAAAGCCAACATAAGCAGAAGTCTCAAGATCTTCCTCATTTTAACATACGAGAGAGGAAGTACAAATGTGACCAGTGTGACAAGAGCTTCTTTCAGCTGTGCCATCTGAAGAAACACAAATTTACACACCAAGATCAGAAGCCGTATATGTGCACAGAGTGCGGTAAACACTACAGTTCACAGGAAAGCTTCCAAGCCCACCTGCTAATGCACCGTGGTCAGAGGCCCTTCAAATGCCAACACTGTGACAAAAGCTATGGCTTGAAACGTGATCTCAAGGAGCACCAGGTGCTCCACACAGGTGAGAAAAAATTTGTCTGTGACATCTGCGGAAAAGCTTTTGCCCGTCGACCCTCACTACGCGTCCACAGAGAAGTCCATCGGGCCAAAGAGCCTGACTACCAGGCTTCTAAGATCAAGTGCCCGGAGTGCAATAAAGAACTAGCTAATTCTGGCTCTTTGAGGAACCATATGCGTCTACACACTGGCGAACGGCCCTATGTCTGCCAGCATTGCAACAAGAGCTTTCGTCAACGTGGCAATCTGCTGGGACATATGCGCATTCATACCGGAGAGAAACCCTACAAGTGCAATCACTGTGACCAACACTTTTCTCAAGGACCTGAACTGCGCAGGCATCTGATTTCACACACAGGCGAGGTGTATCTGTGTCCTGTGTGTGGTAAGGCTTTACGGGACCCTCACACACTACGGGCCCACGAACGTCTGCACACAGGAGACAGGCCCTTTAAATGTGAACAATGTGGGAAAGGGTACACAATGGCGACCAAGCTACGGCGCCACTTAAAATCTCACCTGGGGGAGAAGCCACACGAGTGCCAGGTGTGCGGAGCCAAATACACAATGATGCAGAGTCTACAGCGGCATCTCCATTCACACAAACAACAATCAGACTCTGGTCATGGATTGCCAATACGAGGTCGACCCAAAAGGTCAAGCCGTAAAGCAGGGGATGAGGCAGGAAATAGTGACTGCATCAGATTTGAAGATGGACAGGCTGTGACATACGTTCAAACTCCTGAGGACTTCACAATGTTGTCACACCCAAACAATGTAATTTTGGACTCTGGACCATTCCACCATGGCACAATTGTTTTGGAAAAAGGAGTGGAGAATACTATTGAACGAATTGAACTCAGTCAGGAGGTTATTGAGATTATGGTCTCAGATAGCAATACTAGGTGTATAGTAGTCCAGGAACAGCCTTCTGATGTCAGATGTATAGAGGAAATGGAAGCTAATGCCCAGTGTATTGTTATGCAAGAACATGATGCCAGCACCAACTGTATAGTACTTCCAGAACAGGATGCAAATAATTGTTTGGTCATATTAGAAGATCAGGATGGTCTAAGCTCAGTGGTGGAGACTGTAGAAATAGAGACAGAAGTGTAACATTATTGTTTCAATTTTAAATATAGCAAAAGCGTGTCTATCCCCATTAAGTCTTAATCCAAAGGAAAAACAACATAAGACTCAAACAGTAATTTTACACTTTTGTAAATTAAATGTATCAGCTCTGTTGAATTAAAGGCTTGCTGTTCTTTCATTTATTTTCAGGACGGTTTGCAGTAGATATCAGTAAATATTGACTCCTGTGTGCAATGGACCTTGTTTCATCACTGTTTATACAGACATTGTACACGTACATCTGCAAAAACAAAGCTAAAAATGAGCTCATTTAAGAGTGAATTCCATGATTTATAAAATGTCATCTATTTTGTTGAAGAAATTATCACATCCTTCACAAGCTGTTATCATGATTTGCTATGCGTGTTCTTTTTAAGTATATAAATTCATAACAAAAGGCAGTTAGAGCAAGGTTAAACTAATGATATCCAGAGCTCTAATTCGGCTCTACAGCTACATTCTGTAGATAAGTTCATTATTTTATGATGTAAACCATTTTATTTCATAGACAGGACTCTGTTTATTGGTAAACCAGCAATACATTAATATAAAAAAATAAAAAAATAAAACATATTTAGGCTACTTGTTGTGAAGGACAAATCACTGCATAGAATATTTAAACACTTCAAAACAGGTTTATAGATTTCAGCTAAATGGAGTGTGTTCTCAAATAAATAATGACTTGCTTTGGAGATATAAAGCTGTCATGTAATCACCTTGTTTATATGACATGTATCTATGATTCCTGTTCTTCAGACAGAAAAGTATGTTTCACAGTGATATAGAAGTGATCTGAAACAGAATACAGGGTCAGTATTGAGTGATATCATAAAGGGTTCAGACACTTTGTTCTCTTTGAACTCTGGTAGTTCAATATTAACCTGGCAACTGCAGTAACTGCAGCTGTGGCCTTTCTGACTGAGTGGGTGATTACATCAATAAGATGCTCCATTTCTTTTCAGATTTACAGATTCAGTCATCCTCAAGAATGGGAGCAAAACCAGCACCTCTCGTCTTCTTTCTACTTCTCGGACAAGTTATCCAGCTCACATTGTGTTATGACGGTAAGATTTTAATTTTTTTTAAATGATGTAATACAGAAATTTACAGCGATTTTGAAACTTTAGATGTCTCATCCTTTTGGCCTAGAATAAATGTTTTCACTTACAATACATATAGTTGTGTAGTGTATGAATTCAGACCAGTTTTTATATGATAAGCACTGGCTTTTTATGCTTCAGTGTTCATTGAAGATAAGGAAGCCTCTCAGATCATTCGGGCAAAGAGGGCTAACACCATTTTTGAGGAGTTAAAACCAGGAAATCTGGAGAGAGAGTGTGTGGAAGAGATTTGTGATCATGAAGAAGCTCGAGAGGTGTTCGAGAAACCTGATAAAACGGTGAGCAGTACAATCTGGGTAATGGACACTGTGTACAGTACTGTGCAAAAGTTTTAGGCACTTGTGAAAAATGTAGCATAGTGAGGATATCTTCAAAAATAATGCCATAAATAGTTTTAATTTATCACTGAATGTCATACAAAGTCCAGTAAACTTAAAAAATCTAAATCAATATTTGGTGTGACCACCTTTGTCCTTAAAACAGCACCAATTCTGCAACGTACACCTGGACACAGTTTCTTGGTTGTTGGCAGATAGGATGTACCAAGCTTCTTGGAGAATTCGCCACCGTTCTTTTTTCTATTTAGTCTGTCTCAATTGCTTCGGTATCTTTATGTAATCTCAGACTGACACGATGTTCAGTGGGGGGCTTTGTGGGTGCAATGCCATCTGTTGCAGAGCGCCCTGTTTGTCTATTGTAATTTTTTCAATTTGCAAAAGTAATGTTTGGGAGTCTAAAATATATTTTTTCTTTTAACACTTTAAAGCTGAAGATAAAAATAACCATCTTAAGACAAATGTATATATTATATAATATATTTTTATTTGAAAATGTTGTATAGCCTTATCATTGGGGAAGTAATTTGATAAATAAATTCCTTTCTTCCATTTCATCACAGAAAACATTTTGGGAGAGATATTTAGGTAAGAATTTACATCAATTTACAAGTTAACAGTGACTGCATTTTGTGTAAACTATTTCTGTTGAACCAGGGTCAAAGTGCATTGTCACTGGCCTTTCCATGTTTGATATACACTCATGTAGCACTTTATTAGGAACACCTGCACACCTGCTTATTCATGTGAACAGTCAATCATGTGGAAGCAATCCAATGCATAAAATCATATGTGTCAGGAGCTAATGTTCACATCAACCATCAGAATGGGGAAAAATGTGATCTCAGTGATTTTGAGCATGGCATAATTTCTGTGACTGTTGATCTCCTGGGATTTTCATGAAGAAAAGTCTCTAGATTTTTCTCAGAATGGTGCCAAAAACCAAAAACATCCAGCTAGCGGCAGTTTTGTGGATCGAAACATCTTGAGAGATGAGAGAGGTCAACAGAGAATGGCCAGACTGGTTTGAGCTGACAGAAAGGCTACAGTAACTCCGATAACCACTCTGTACAATTGTATTGAGCAGAATAACATCTCAGAATGCACAACACATCGAACCTTGAGGCGGATGGGCTACAACAGCAGGAGACCACGTCGAGCCCTTTATTAGGACCATAGTGTTCTTAATAAAGTGCTCAGTGAGTGTAAAATTTAAGTCTTTCTAAAAATTACAATTCTGTTATCAGTTACTCACTGTCTTGTTCCAAATATGGCTTTCTTTTTTTCATTGGATTACAAAAGGTGATGTTAGGCAGAATGACAGCCTCAGTCTTTATTCACTTGCATTGTATGGAGGGGAGAAAAAAAGATGCAATGAAAGTGAAACATCTCCTTTGTGTTCCATAGAAGAAAGTCCTACAGATACATTATGAAAATATATTGTATTTTTCCTCTTGTTTCCACAGACTGCGATGGACCAAAATTACCCAGAACACCAGCAAATATCAAAATATTGAAAAGATGTGTGGAAACAGATGGTAATGAGTGATATCAATATAATGACGGTGTTCTTTTTTTTATATTTTACTGCACCTGAATCAAGGTCCTATACATTTGCTGAGATACGTAATTTGTCAGTTAAATTGAAATGGGTACTTCTTGTAACACATAGACATTCGTGGTAAAACTGAGTGATTGATTATGCACTCATTTGTGTTCTGTGAAATAACCCTGTTAATTGGATATGTGGTTGACAGGTCACTGCTATTTACATATTGGTGAAAACTACAAAGGAAGTGTGTCTGTTACCAAATCTGGAAGGACATGCCAGTTCTGGAGAAGCAACTTCCCCCACAGGATCCAGTATGTACTCATGCACTCTTAAAACCACAAGAGACCACCAATTAGTCAAGGACTGTCATCTTTCAGTATTGGCTGATGACAAAACCGTTTAAGATGTTGATTGATTTCTGAAAACAAAAATGTTTTTAAAGAAATTGTGTCCCGGTCCTTTTCCTCCTCTAGTGAATTTAATGTCACACAGCTTCAGCTACCAGACAACCATTGCAGAAACCCAGATAAGAGCAGCGGTGGCCCTTGGTGTTTTACAAGAGACCCGACGGTCAGGAGAGAGTTCTGCAGTGTGCCAAAATGTGGTAAAGAAAATCAGACTTCAGACTAAAACATTAAAGTAAGGCGTAGTGTGGCACAGTGGGTAAGCTCAGTGCTGGCAACTGGAAGCCCTGCAAGGAGTCATGCCTTTGAGCAAGGCAATTAACTCAAGGTTCTTCCAGAGATCTGTCCCTATTATAAGCGTACTGGAAGTAATTTTGGATGAAAGCTTGTGCTACATTTATTGAAACTGTGTATTGAGGGCACATTTTTTGTTCAATTACAGTAGTCAAAAGCAAGAACATGTTTAGTTTTATATGTCAATTCTATTTAGTTCCTCTTTGATAATGAAGGGTTCATGAAAACCAGGGGTATAGAGGGGTTTAGTAATTAAAAATTAACAAAGATTCAGACTCAAAGGCATTCAATCTTTTCCCACATGCCTTTCCTCAAATTTTTTTATCTAATATTTATGACAGACCACCAGTCTTGATCATCTCAGTGTTGTCTCCTCAGGTGAGACTGTTGTCCCCCCTCCGCAACCTCCGACATTGAAACATGAAGAGCATTATGGTAAGAGTAACTGTCTGTTAGGAAATGGGGAGACCTATACCGGGGTTCTGTCTGTGACTCTCGGAGGTCATACCTGCCTGCAGTGGAGCGCAGCAGAAGTGCAAGCCTTGACTAAGGGGAAAGAATTTCTGTCTGAAGTTCAGCTGGTAAAAAACCACTGTAGAAACCCAGATGGAGATATGGAGGGACCCTGGTGCTATGTAAAGGAAGCAGGTGGAAACATTACCATTGATTACTGTGACTTAGAGTTGTGTGGTTAGTATTGCCTTCTCCCTCTCACTTTCAAACTTATACAACAAAAAAATATTGCTTTGGTTAAAAATAATTTGCAGAGGTTAAACTTTAAAACAGGAATGATTATGCACTAAATTTTACAAGTGAATCACACATAAACCATACATACACCACTGAACATCAATCTATCTTTGTCATTCACTCTCAGATGCCCCTCTGGACAAGTTTACAGAGGAAGAGGCTGGACGAGAGAGAACAACTTATGACAAAAAGAAGACTTTCTTTAACCCCCGCAGCTTTGGAAATGGAGAACAAGGTGAGAGACTGGCTGATTCAATACCCACACCCTCTGTTTCTTTGTGAATGTTATCGCCGGAAGAGGTTTGATCTCTTGGATAATCAACTGATAGTAACGTGGATGACATTGTCCTTTGCCAGAGTGTGGAGAGCGACCCTTATTTGAAAAGATCAGCAAAGAGGATAAGAACGAGAAGGAGCTACTGACGTCATACACTGGAGGCAGAATAGTGGGAGGAGAGGAGGCTGAAGTAGCCAGTGCTCCATGGTTAATATCACCAGCAAAATTTAAAGGAGATTTCTTATTAACAGCAGTGGCTGTTTTTGAACACTTACACTGCCGACAGCTAATGCTGTGGTTTGTATGTTGTGTTTGATGTCATTTGCAGGCAAGTGATGTTGTATAAGCGTAGTCCTCAGGAGCTGCTGTGTGGAGCCAGTCTGATCAGTGATGAATGGATTCTGACTGCAGCCCACTGCATTCTCTACCCACCTTGGAACAAGAACTTTACTATCAATGATATTCTTATCCGTCTTGGAAAACACTCTCGTACCAAGTGAGCCTTCAAAATTCCTTGAAGACCAATTAAATGCTCAGTGCATGCTACATGCCCACATGTGTTTCCTTAAATGCCAGTGATGCTAAGCCAACAAGCACATACTATTCTAAGGCATCTAAATGGAAATGAGAACAGTGTTGAATCTGTGAAAAATACATCTTACAACTAGTAACTTTCTAAATTAACACATTTTAGTTCACTATAGGTTAGACTGTTTTAAAAACCTTTCCTGTTTTCTGATCAAGGTATGAGAGGGGCACAGAGAAGATTGTGGCCATTGATGAGATAATTGTACACCCTAAATATAACTGGAAGGAAAACCTGAACCGAGACATTGCTCTTCTGCATTTGAAGAAGCCTGTAACCTTTACTAATGAGATCCACCCTGTCTGTCTGCCCACCAAGAATATTGCAAAGAAGTAAGAAAATGACAGTTTAATGTCTCATAAATGTCAACCTTGTGTATTCACACCAAAAAGATTCTAATATCTTGAAGGGTTTATTTTATGTATTTGTTTACCATTATTTATGAGTGGTAAATCTTAATAAAATTGACACATACAGCACAACAGGTTTGTTTCAGTAATATAGGCCAGGGCTAATTATCATTATCCTCTTGTAAGAGAACCCCTTCTTAAAATATAAAAGCAGCTATACTTTATATTATCGTGCATAAAGATCCATTTATATTGAGTTGGAAAATTTGTGTGATTTTTTTTTTTGTGTGATTATTATTATTTATTTATTTATATATAAATATTTTGTGAAATTACATTTTATTTTGTCATTGTACTAAACCAAATTAACAAATTAAATTAAAGCATTACCTGGAAAATATTTACTTTGTGTTTAATTGACAGCATATTTTTTATACCCACTATTAGAAAAATGTTAGATGGGACTTTTCCATATTTTTTTGTATAGCACTTTTCTCAATACATACTGTTCCAAAATAAAAATTGTATTCCATAAAATTTAACAGTTAATTAATATGTGTGAAACATATTTAGATTAATATACTTGGACACCACTGTGAAAAACTCAAATATACAGTTGGCTATGTACACTCATAATAAAATGAGTGTGTGATTGACAAATAAATTTTTTTCTTTCTGTAGTTTGATGTTTGCAGGCTATAAGGGCCGTGTGACTGGTTGGGGGAACCTCAGGGAATCATGGACCTCAAACCCAGCAAACCTTCCAGTAGTGCTGCAACAGATTCACTTGCCTATTGTGGATCAGAATACCTGCCGCAATTCCACCTCTGTCATTATCACTGACAACATGTTCTGTGCTGGTAAGATCACATCAGCTTCTTTATGATCTTTAGGCCCTAGACAATTCTGGTGTCCAGAAATTGGTCAGAACTCAGCTTTGTTCATCTTCGTTCATTTTATAGGTTATATGCCAGATGAAAACAAAAGAGGTGATGCATGTGAGGGAGACAGTGGAGGGCCTTTTGTGATGAAGGTATATAAAACCCCAAAACTATTATTTTTTTCTATCCTCAACAAATTTACTCGCATATGCTTAGCATATAGACTAACCTTTGAACATTTGTTGTTGGATTTGCACCTAAATTCAAACATCTTGTTGTTTTGATGTCTGTCCATGCCCTCAGAGCCCTACAGACAAACGCTGGTATCAAATTGGCATTGTGTCATGGGGTGAAGGGTGTGACCGTGATGGCAAATATGGATTCTACACACACCTCTTCCGTATGCGCCGCTGGATGAGAAAAGTTATTGATAAAACAGGCTCTGCAGATGAAGAGTGATCAACCAACCTTTGACAAAATACCTTTGCCAAATGAGAACAAAATATTTTGGTCAAATTTGGTAAAACCTAAAAATGGATGAATAAATCTGAATTCTTTGTATGCCGATTCCAGTGTGAGAGCATGCTGTTTCTGTGTACTGACTGAGGCTGAGAATTGAAAGGCCTCAGAATTGTAAATCCTCTATTTTTATAAAGAAACAAGTGTAATTCTGGCTTTGGGATAATCAAAATTAAACATCAACTTCTTTTGCCATATAGAAATAAACAAGGCACAGTGAAGAGTAAATGACTGATCACATAGAGCTCAAAATGTTTGGGAGGATATGATGACAACATACACCAAAAGATACTGTTGTTTTCACAGCTGATAGAAAACTAACCAGAAGACAGTTCTGTCAACCCAAAAATCAAAACAAAAAAGATATGAAATTAGATTTTGCATAAAGAAAAAAGTCTATATCCAGAACTATTAAGATTTTTTAACATTGTGACATTATTTACAGGACACTTTAGCACATTTTACCCTCCAATTCTCATTACCATAATGCATCCAGACAGTTTGCTTTTACTATTCCTATTGTTTTCAGTAATGATTCTCATTACTGTAACACATTGCTTTACTGTTACTGTAACACAATTTGTTGTACAATGATTTTTTTTATAAAATTCAGCCATAATGAAAGGCATTGTCAAGGGAGTACTACTATGATGTATACGTACAATTTAGAAAATGTAATATTTCATGTTGTAGTAATAAATATATCATAAAGATCATCATCTTTCAAAGTGTGTAATGAGAATTGGGAAAAAATATGCAGAACTGTCATGAAAATAATGTAACTATGTAAACAATATTAAAGGGATAGTTCAGCAAAATATTTACATTTGTGTCATTTACTCACCCTCATGATATCCCAGTGTATGACTTTCTTCTACTGAACACAAAGAATTTTAGAAGAATATCTCAGCTCTGTAGGTCCTCAAAATGCAAGTGAATGGTGATCAGAACTTTGAAGCTCCAAAAAACACAAAGGCAGCATAAAATTAATCCATAAGTTTTCAGTGGTTAAATCCATGTCTTCTGAAGCAATCCAATCTATTTTGGGTGAGAACAGACCAAAACAATTCACAGATTTCTAACTGTACATCTTGCCATTGCAGTCTCTAGGCACGATCATGATTTCTAGCTAGATTACACTTCTTAGTGCTTGACACATGCACAGAGCGCTAGCAGAGATCTATAATGAGATAATAACATCCGCGCATTTACCATAGGAGAGCACGTAATGGTCACCCAGCGTGTTAAGAGAGTAAGTCACTGTTTGCGGATACCATACAAATAAATGGGGAGAGCTGTAAACTGACACCTACCTGTTGCAACATCGTCTGTGTCTTCTTTAATAAAACAGCAATGTTATCGTAGTAAACTCCACACATAGTTCACCAGATTGTTTAGTGTAAAACGTGTTGGAGCCACGTCAATTCATTGTCAAGTGAAGAACTGTTTCCTCACGAAAGCATTTTATTCAGCTTCAGGAAGCATCTGCTCCATAGGCATTCTTTAAAAAAAGACTGGCCTCTCATCTCCTCGTTGAAGTGTACCACCCATATAATGCCTATGGGACAACTATGTTGGTCTATTCTATACTAACCTTGTAGGCTCCACCTTCAGGTGGGCTCTGGCGCTAGATGATGCTAGTGTGGCGGGGCACAGGAGGATTGAAGTGAGGGAAGAGAGAGAAAGGAAGCTGACTACACCACCCTGGTAAATATGCCAGGGAAATGTTCAAAAGGACACACAGGTTCAAATTCCCTACAAAGAGACTTTGAGACGTGGATATAAAATAATACAAAACATCTTTATTGGAACAAATATTAAAACTTGCAAAACAGTTATAGCAATTTCAAGAGAGCATCCAGCATACCCACAAGTGGTGGCTGCAAACACAAGAGACACTAATGACTTTAATAAACATAAATCACAGAGCTCAGGGTTACCAGAAGCAGGACGAGCTAGCGCAAGACTTGGATGATTCCAAGATGTCAATGAAGCACACACACGTGCACTATGCCTCACACACACATTTCAATCAGGGGTCAATCACTAAAGGTTGCAAACCACACTGTGTATCAAAGGATCCACCACCATATGGGGCAGCAAGCACTCCTACTCTGGACCCATGGCACCTGGAAACACAGAAAACACAAAATAACAGTAAACCAAATCCAAAATAATTCTCAGATAGGTGTCACAACTTTAAGAAAAGAACTGTCCTTTGTAGTCTTCTGATGTCTGATTTCATAGCTGCACCAAACCAGACAGTTATTGAAGTGCAGAGGACACACTCAATGACTGCTGAGTAGAACTGTTTCAGCAGCACTGGTGGCAGGTTGAACTTCCTCAGCTGGCGAAGGAAGTACAACCTCTGCTGGGCCTTTTTCACAATGGAGTCAATGTGTATCTCCCACTTCAGGTCCTGTGAGATGGTAGTGCCCAGGAACCTGAATGACTCCACTGCTGCCACAGTGCTGTTTAGAATGGTGAGGGGGGACAATGATGGGGTGTTCCTCCTAAAGTCCACAATCATCTCCACCGTTTTGAGCATGTTCAGCTCCAGGTTGTTTTGACTGCACCAGAAAGCCAGCCGTTCAACCTCCTTTCTATATGCAGACTCATCATCATCTCGGATAAGGCCAATGACAGTGGTGTCGTCTGCAAACTTCAGGAGCTTGACAGAGGGGTCCTTGGTGGTGCAGTCATTGGTGTACAGGGAGAAGAGTAGTGGGGAGAGCACACATCCCTGGGGGGCACCAGTGCTGATGGTACAGGTGGTGGAAGTTAATTTTCCCTGCCTCACAAGCTGCTGCCTGTCCGTCAGAAAGCTGGTAATCCACTAACAGGTAGAAGTGGGAACAGGGAGTTGGTTTAACTTAGTCCGGAGTATAGCTGGTATGATTGTGTTGGAAGCCGAGCTGAAGTCCACAAAAAGGATCCTTACGTATGTCCCCGGTCTGTCCAGATGTTGCAGGATGTGATGCAAACCCATGTTGACTGCATCATCCACAGACCTGTTTGCTCGATAAGCAAATTGACGGGGGTCCAGAAAGGGTCCAGTGATGTCCTTCAGGTGGGCCAACACCAGTCTCTCAAATGACTTCATGACCACAGATGTCAGGGTGACAGGTCTGTAGTCATTACGTCCTGTGATTTTAGGTTTCTTAGAGACGGGGATAATAACGGAGCGTTTGAAGCAGCATGGGACTTCACACTGCTCCAGTGATCTATTGAAGATCTGGGTGAAGATGGGGGCCAGTTGGTTAGCACAGGAATGAAGGCACGCTGGTGAGATGCCATCTGGGCCTGGAGCCTTCCTTGACCTTTGCTTCCGAAAGACACAGCACACATCGTCCTCACAGATCTTGAGTGCAGGTGGTGTAGCAGGAGGGGGTAGGAGGGGGGTTGCAGGAGGTGTTAATGGTTGTGTGAAATGAAGGTCCGAGTGCATGTGGGGTGTGAAATTGGGCCTTTCAAATCTGCAATAAAACACATTCAGGTCGTCAGCCAGTCGTTGGTCCGCCACAGGGTTGGGGGTAGGAGTCCTGTAATTAGTAAGTTGTTTCAGGCCAATCCACACTGATGCAGGGTCGTTAGCTGAAAACTTGTTTTTCAGCTTCTCAGAGTAGCTTCTTTTAGCCACTCTGATTTCCCTATTCAGTGTGTTCCTGGCCTGATTAGACTCTATCCCCACCCCTGTAAGCCTCCTCTTTGGCATGACGAAGCTATCTGAGTTTTCCTGTGAACCATGGTTTATCATTGTTGAATGATAAAAATGTCCTAGTAGGGATGCACATATCCTCACAGAAACTGATGTATGATGTAACAGTATCTGTGAGCTCATCCAGGTCTGTAGCTGCAGCTTCAAAAACACTCCAATCAGTGCAGTCAAAGCAGGCTTGTAGTTCCAGCTCTGCTTCAATAGTCCATCTCCTTATAGTCCTTACAACTGGCTTTGTTGATTTTAATTTCTGCCTGTAGGACGGGAGAAGATGAACCAGACAGTGATCAGAGAGTCCCAAAGCTGCACGTGGGACAGAGCGATATGCATCCTTTAATGTTGTATAGCAATATATTCCTGTCTCTGGTGGGGCATGTAATGTGCTGTCTGTATTTGGGCAGTTCGCGTGTGAGATTTGTTTTGTTAAAGACCCCAAGAATAATAATAACTGAGTCCGGGTATTGTTTTTCTGGGTCTGTGATTTGATCAGCCAGCTGTTGCAGCGCTAAGTTCCCAGACGTGTTTGGAGGAATGTAAACACAAACCAGAATTTACATTTACATTTATGCATTTGGCAGACGCTTTTATCCAAAGCGACTTACAGTGCACTTATTACAGGGACAATCCCCCCAGAGCAACCTGGAGTTAATTGCCTTGCTCAAGGGTCCAACAGTGGCATCTTGGTGGTGCTGGGGCTTGAACCCCCAACCTTCTGGTCAGTAACCCTGAGCCTCAACCACTGAGCCACCACTGCCCCAGAATAAACGAAGAAAACTCCTGCGGCGAGTTGAATGGCTTACAGTTAATAAAGAGCGCTTCCAGATTAGGGCAGCACATCCTCTTTAATGTTGTTACATCTGTACACCAACTTTCGTTGATGTAAAAGCATGTTCCACCGCCTCTCGTTTTCCCCGTTAACTCCGCGATGCGATCCGCTCTGAACAGCTGGAAGCCCAGCAGAGTTCGAAAAGTCCTTATTATTATGTGTGAGGAGATGTAGTTAGTCAGTTTTGTTGGGAAGATTATTTTGTTTGATTATGAAACAAAAAGTAACAATGAAAAACAACAACAGCAGTGCAAGTTCAAGCAAGCAGTGCTAGCTTGGAAGAACGCACTCAGACATGCTGAACAGAACAGGACAGAGTAAACAAAACAGAATGAAGCCAACAATAGAAAAACAACAAAAATGAAAGTTCAAGCATACAGCACTAGCGAAGAAGAATGCACTCGGTCATGCTGAACAAAACAGAAACAAAAAACAAACCACATTGAAACAACCAAGAACAAAACAGCAGCCATACAGCACTGGCATAAAATGCACTTGGACAGGCTAATCTCACCTGCAATATAAACAAAATAAAAACTAAATTATAAATACCAATCCAGTCATCATTGTTGTACAAAAAGACAAAGACAACGGGCTGGAATACAAAGATCCCATAACTGCACACACTAATATATCATAAAACAACCGCCCACAAGAACTAAAAAGCAGCAATCCAACAACAATGCTCAGTGTAATAAGTTTTGGCCAAAGGCCTCACTTCTACACCACTGGCCTCAGCAGGGAAAATCGCCCGCCCCATGGGAACAGAGTTTGAAAGCCCTGCTACCAGCTGTGGGGAAGTTCACTCAGGGAAAATTAATCCTCGTCGTACATGACCAGAACCAACTGGGAAACTTTCAGGCAACGCACCTACCAGGTTCACTTCCTCCTTTTCTCCTTGCAATGACACAGGAACCAAATGATCACAAGGGATGCTAGAAGAACATGGCCAGGAGGATCCCTCTGGATCCGACTCCTAAGCAGTGAGCAGTGTACAGTTTTTAATTTACTCCAATCTTTCACTGGCGCTATTGTATAAACCACGCCCCCCTCCTGAGGCGCCTGCACTGCCTGATAGACTATGGGGATCCATAAAGCATGGAGCTTGTGGTGACCACTTACACCATAATCAGGGAGGTACACAAACTGACCTTCCACCAGGAAGTGCAGGGGTGCATCCCTAACATACTGACCGTGCCTTAACTTACACCTATCAGCTTCTGTACGTAAGCATTCACGTACCCCTTAAAATGCAAGTAAACTGGTAAGCGAGGTTCCTGACCCAACGTTAAAAAATGTGGTGACTCCTCATTAACTTGATGAGGGGTGGTATTATATCAAAAGAGTAGCTGGGGATGACAAGATACCAAGTCACTCTTTCTAGAAACTAGCAGCGTGCACAACAAGTTATGTATGGTTCGATTGAAGAGCTCACACTGCCCATTTCCAGCCGAATGGTACGGTGTCTCACGAGACTTCCCCACATCATACAGACTGCAAAGCTGACGAATCAAGAGGGATTCAAAAAAGGGATTCAAGAGGGAGGCGACTTGGCACCCTGAGCTTATAGAACCACTCTGCTACTAGCGCTTGGGCCACAGTTTCCACTCTCTCACCCCCAGATGGCACAGCAAAAGCGTATTTGCTAAACACATCTGTCATCACCAACACGTTTTCAATTCCTGAACTGAAAGGTTCCAGCACAGTAAAGTCGATGGCCAAAAGTTTATTAGGTCAAGAGGCCAACAAATGACCCATAAAACTTTGGGCCAACGGGTGAGAGTCCTTAGTAACTTGACATCTCTCACACTCTTCGCACCAATGAGCTACATCTGACAACAAGCCTGACCAATAACAGCTGTCGGAGGAGGACACGTGATGCCATGCGAGAAGCAGATGTGTAAAGATGAGCTCAACGCACTTTGCTAGTTTTTTTTATTATTTTCATATTATAATCCAGTGAGATTCGATGCCTCATTTACATACTTGCTCTTTGAGGTAAACATGGCAAAGAATTAAAAATCCTCAGGAGACATTAGGAGACACTTACACGTTCAAGCTGAGGCCTCTGACTGCCCTGCGAGCCGGAGACTCGATTTGAAAGGCACGTCGGCAAAATAAACTTTTGAAAAGGACATTTAGTTGACCATGTGACTCCGGAAAGTCACATCTGATTGGCTCAGGACACCTTTGCGGTGTGGCCAATTTCATTTAAAAACTTTCCTACCCAAGGAAGAACTCCCTCTTCTCCCTTCTTCTGCTCTCTCCTCTTGATCTTCCTCTTTTGCTGAACTTCTCTTGCAACGCCCTATTTGGAAGCATCACTTGCTTCTTCCAGATCCTCCATGCCATGTAGAATCCAAGGAAAACTCGGGACACCAAAAGTCCCAAGGAAACCTCTCACCCTCTGCTCTGTGATTCAAAAACCCAACAGGAGTCACAAGTCCTCCTAGCAGAAGGCCTCTCTTTAACCAGACAATAAATATCAAAGAATAAAGCAACACAAATAACGCAAAGCAAGGAATCGCAATGACACACAAGTACATCTCCAAGACTTTTGCTCTAAGTGCTGTATTAGTTGAATATTTTGGGTAATCCAATTGCAAATTGATTTAGACTCAAAGAAGGATAAATGGTTCTTAAAGCATTGTCAACAGACTCCATAAAGTTTATTTTCACTGTATTAATCATTCTGTCACTTTACTCACCAACCTGTTTCATGTTTTATGTGTTAGAGTAGTTTTATGTTTAGAATAGCAATAAAGTTTGTCTGTATTCAAAGATAATTTGACTGTGGTATAATTAGATAAATAATCTCATCCCTGTTTTTAAAAGATTTAGCTTCAAAGCTGTACCTAAATATGTGTAATAATAATATTATTCCAATAAGTGAATTAAGTGAATCATAATTCCCTTATTAAAGCTAATTCCTTACAATAGAAATTGTGAGTGGATACAATGAGACGTTGTATTACGATTTTAATAGTGGAGAATTTTATTCAGACAAATAATCTAGTTATTTGTAATTTGTAATGGTTGTCGAACGCGACTAATAAATTTCCTTATATAATAATGTAGAATAAGGACAGCCTCAATTCCTAGCTGACACAAACTGTTCCTACATATAATGGTGGAGGTACGCAGGCACATTAAACCATACTGTGTACATCTACATCAACTACATTTCCTACACCAGTGTGGTGTGTGGAGATTGGGAGGGTGGCTGCCTTCGAGGAGGGGTCAAGCAGAAGGATGGGAGTTAGGAATATTATTAATAAGAAATTGGGCAATTACTTAGCATTTTGGGGGGAATCTCAAGGAGGGGGCGGTGGAAGGAGTAATTTAGAGTTTTTTTTTATTTTATTATACTTGATTATTGTATTTTTTTTATTTATATTTTGTTTTAATTTTGTGTTTTTTTATGTGTGTTTATATTCTTTTGACCACATGGGTGTTTGTGGGGGGTCAGGATGGGGTGGGAGTTTGGTAGGGGAGGGGTATAGTGGGAGTTTAATGTTAAAAGTGATTGATTCACTATATATATATATATATATATATATATATATATATATATATATATATATGTTGTTTTTATCTTTGTGTTAATTTATAAAAAATGTCAATTAAAAAAAAATAACAGCTGTCGACCAATTCTATCGTGTGGTTGATATCCTGATACCCGTGTTGCTGATGTAAGTCAGGACTTCAGACCTCAGCACAGTGGGAAAAAGAAACTGCCAAATCTCCTCCTCACCATTCGGAGCCAAGACCCTACGATAGAGTACTCCGTCGTTCTCTACCAGAAGATCCCACTGACAGAGCTACATTAAGGCTAGAGTTGAAATGCGCCGCTGTACCTCAGGCCCAGGACAGATCTTCTGCCTCCAGAACAACAGAACCGTAGAGATCACAGAATCTTCTCCCTACAACAAACCTAAATCAATGGCTGAGTAACTAGGCAAAGTGATAACAACATACTGTGCTGACTCAACCACTGGTTCTACTTCCACAACCTGCTGCAATGACACCGGTACTACAATTACTGGGACTAACCACCACCACCCCCTGCTCTGGTGGATTCTGCCAGGAAAGGGCATCAGCATTCTTATTACTTCTCCCAGATATATAACGGATCTCGAAGTCAAAAGCAGCCATCTGGGTAGCCCAACGCTGTTCTGTGGCACAGAGTTTTTCAGAAGTCAGATGGCTAAGCGGATAATTAGAGCTAAAAAGAGACCTACCAGAGAGCAAAGCAGCAACCGACCAACAACGCTCAGTGTAGTAGGTGCAAAACATACCATGTATCGGAGAAAGCAGATGCAATGCACTCAAGGGCAATCTTTCAACGGGTAGCACAAAGCTGTAACAAGAACAGTTAGTGTTAGAGGCCAATATACGAGAGCGCATTGCTACAAACGGCAGCAGCACATACCTCCAGCATGGGACAATGTGGCTCAGAAAAGGCGGTCGATCAACAATGATGCAACACCCGTTGGAAAAGCAGTCACCTTAATATGCCCCTCCAGAATAGAATGCTAATAATCTACGGGCACCTAGGGGGCGGAGTAATCACATCCAAAGGGGAGAGATGTGGCAAAATAACTGCTCTCCAATACAAATAATTGAGCTGGGAATCATGATCACCAAGGAGACTGCAGATGTCAAGATTTGTTGTAAAAACTAGTTACATTTTGGTCTGTTCTCACCCAAATTGACTGGATCACTTCTGCAGATGTGGATAAGACCACTGGAGTATTATGGATTTATGTGCTTTTTGGAGCTTCAAAGTTCTGGTCACCATTCACTTGCATTGTATGGACATACAGAGCTGAGATATTCTTCTTAAAATCTTCGTTTGTGTTCTGCAGAAAAAGAAACACATATCTGGGATGGTTTGAGGGCTTCATTTTTAATATACAGAATATAATTTTTTATTTGTTGCATATGATTTTGGAATAAAATAGGACCAGGATATTTTCTTTATAGGATTCGTGATGATCACCCTAGAATAAAAGTAGACCGTTAAATCGTCGTTTGGCAAAAATCCAAACTCAATCTGGAATTTTATTCCCAACTACCTGTTTTCAAAGCTTGGAGGTCTTAATTTCCTCTTACTTTGTAGTTCCAATGTTGAAAAAATCCCCTTAAAACGATCAAACTTTCACAAACAATTGCTTCTTTCCTGGTCCCTAATTTATAAACATAACTTTTCCCCTCACAAGTACTACATCTGGAACAACAGAGACATAATATATAAACACAAATCATTGTTCTTGGAAAACTGGTTTGTCCATGGAGTTTATCTGGTTAAACATCTCCTCAATTCTAGTGGTGAATTAATGTCATACTCTGAACTTCTAGACAAGTATGGTATTCCTATAGGGGATATGCCGTAGTGTTTGATGCAATCCCTTCTGGTCCTCTAATGCTTCTTAGAAACAATATAGTATCTGTACCAACTTTTTTGCCACTGGATCCATGTGCGACTACTGTTGGCCAGACCTGTTTCTCCTCTAACTTGCAAAATAACTGAGCTGTACGTAGACTACTCTGTTTCAAAAAGAAATATTCTCTGTTCCAAATGTTGTTCCTTATTGGAATAACCTTACTCCAAATCTGGACTGGAAGAAAATGTGGTGCTTACCTTCCAAATACCTCATTTTAAATAAGATTAAGGAAGTATCTTTTAAAATGTTGCATCGCTATTATCCCTCCAAGGTATTTCTACAAAGATATAAGAAGGACATTGATGTGGACTGCTAATTTTGTCAAATGGCTCAAGAAGACCTGCATCATTTATTTTGGACTTGTCCCCAATCTTGCACTTTTTGGCAAGATATCTGTACATTTATCTCCCAATATATATTTTAATGTTTTTTGTTTTTTTTTGTCAGCACTATGCTCCCCTGTTATTGTTTGCCTTTGTGAATTATATGCTTTCTATACTGTTTATCAATGAATGCATCAATTTAAAAAAATCGTCGTTTGGGAGACCTCCGGTTACTGTAATGAAACATTATTGGGGTCGTGGTCACGCACATTGTCCAACGGGTGATTTCTGCTGCTTCCGGGGCGTTTACACTGACACGAAAACACGGATCTCAAACCGGAAGTAGCGAATTATGTTGGTAAAATCGGCAGAGTTGTGAAGACTTGTGAGATCGCTGAATGTTAGGTAAACCCAATCTCTTTATTTGGCTTCATAAAACCTAGCTGGGTTCTGCGCAACGGTGGGGAAACACTCATTTGATTTTCCAACCCGATAAATTAAAACGGTAGCTAGTTAGCTTAGCAGGCTGTCGACTGAACACAGCAAGTCACTAAGACTTAACAATAATGTGTCTTCGTTTAAATCACATGTATTTCTTGTCATATGTTTATGTCTACTCTGCTCGCCTTTTGCTCGGTAAACACAAGGGTTTCAACAAGTACAGATGTTGCGTTGCCTTAGAAACGTAGTGTAATCTGACACTGTCCAGAGCCGAGACGAAGCAGGGAGTGTATTAGACTTCTTAGCACAAGAGATGAAAAAGAAACCCTAAACGTCTGACATTTTATGTCTGTCACTTTTAAATGCTTGAGGTTTGTGCAGGGTACACTTTAATGTGTGTTTGTGTGCCTGCATGACCGGTTATGTTGTCAGACAGAAGCTTTGTACTCAGGATTACTGAGATGTCACAGATAACTCAAGATAGATGATTTCGACATCGTTTCCCGTAGCAGTTTTACTAGCATCGCATGGTAGTGTTGCTGATCTTAAGAAACCACACAATCTGCTTGTATATGCAATTAATTTTATATTTATTTACACTAGTTAAGTGTTTTCATTTATTATATACATATCCTAATTGATCCATTATTTCCTGAATCACAAATAATAGCCTATTCTGTTATCTGTATCACAAAAAGTACCACGATATTAGTGTTTTTAGACATGGTCCGTGGTAATGACATGTTTTTTGTTTTGTTTTTTTGACGTGCTATAGGAAAGCCATGGCAAGAGAACCATGAAAACATGATTTATTACCATGTTATTACCCTTGTAACACCACATTGATAATCTTTTTCTTGTCTCATCAATCTTTTCACTTTCATCTCCACTCCGTCACTTCATCCTGTCGTCTCTCCTGCTTCCACTTTGATCTCATCATCCTCTTTATAGGACTGACACTTTCTATTGAGCCGTTCAGCTTGTAGTTCTAAAACCCGGAAAATAATTCGCCTTGGGTCCCTTCATGATTTTCCTCTGGGTTTTTATAATGGGGGTTTTGAACTTATGAGTAAAATAAGGTCTGTGGTAAACATTACTTGACAATACGTAGACGTTTTGTTCTACAACATAAATTACACAGTCATAGCTCAAATGTGAATTTTGAAGCCATACTTTTTTTTAAACATATGGCGACTTCCAAAATTCACATTTGAGGTATGAAAGACTGTATTTTATGTTGTAGAACAAAACGTCCACGTATTGTCAAGTAATGTTTACCACAGACCTTATTTTACTCATAAGTTCAAAAACCCCATTATAAAAACCCATAGCCGGCATAGATTTTAGAATGGCTTAGAGGCTTGTTAGTTTTAACAAAAAAAAAAAAAGTTTTTGGTTGAATCAGTCAGCTCATTCAGTTTATGATAGTATTCTATGAAAGATGTATTTCATTTCTATATAGACTAAAAGCAAAGTGACCGCTCCCATTATAATTAAGTAATTAATAAAGCTGTCTGCACTGCACGTACGCTTTGGTGGTTATGGAGTAGCAATTGAGTATTGTAATTTTTTTTTAGAACTTGCACTGCAAAACTGCAGAGTGGACATTTTATCTGACCTGTTACTCTTCTGAGGCATTGCCACTTCAGCCATTTATGCACCCTTGAAGGGCACTGTGGGAAGGGGACACCACTCGAAGAGTTGTTCCAAACAAAAGTGAGAAAATGAATCCCTTTCTCGAAGGGCCCTTCCTCAAGATTGTTAGCGAAGGGTTCATTTATACAGTAATGGTGTCATGTTCCTTTCAGTGTACATACTTGAAAGGCTCAGCCCTCTGGATTGAGAAGGGTATAGTATGATTTCTTTAGATTGTATTTTGACCCGATCTACTGTAATCCACTGTTAAAGGCACCTCTACCTAATTTTCTTGAATTCTTCCGCGATTTACAAGGAAATCTCACATTAAAACATTGTTCTTATTATTGTGAGGAAAATCTTAGGTAATTTCATTTTATAATTGTTTCTTTATTATTAAAATTTCACCTAATTTTCTGCATGACTAGAAGGGCACCTATAGATTTGTGAATGAAAGGGACACCACTGCTAAGGTGGCAATAGCATTATAAGTGCAAATGTGCTTAGAAAAGCAGGAGCTATTACAGAATTATTGATATTATTCTGCCAATGACTTCTTAATATTACATTCTTATGTTACGTTTTATTTATAAAGGACAAAGGTGGTTTTGGATATGTTGGGGTCTCTTTCGGGCTCTTGTTTTGAAGCTCTCATCAGAGTCTTTGTTTTTTTTTATTGAATTGCAGAATGATAGACTTAACTGAGTGTAGCCTCGATGCCTCTATAGCACAACTGTGTATGAGGAGCATTGTTTTTGCTGATGATCTTGTAAAATGGGCAATGAATTAAGAGGAGACTAGAGAGCAGAACAGAACTGAATTTAGACTGGTGCTGTTTAGTCAGAACCAAAGGCTGTGTTTGAATAAGTGTTTGCACCAAACACAGTTTGACTAGCTACTTTAAGCTGATGATGTGTGTAGTTTTTTCAATGTTAAAATTCTTTCCTGTATCCCAAGTTAATATACAGAGACGTCTTTAAGTAAATAGATTTTCCTGAAAAGTGTTAATTGTAGCCCTTTCAAATATTACTCTGTTTGTTTGAACATCCCAACCATTGATGATTTTGATGATGTTTGTCAGCGATTGCAACAAAGCTGAAAAACAGAGATAAGCTCGCACAGTGTTCTTTTATCAGGAGTGATGTACAGATTACCTAATGACCTTTCGTCAGTTGAAGATTTTGTTCTCACTGTTATTACATTTATGCATTTGGCTTTTATCCTGCTTCTTAGAATTTTAACTGTGTCAGATATAAATAAAAACCTATTCTGAATAAGGTTTACATACTTCTTAAAAAGACATTGCAAAAACCTCTTGGTTGAAGCTGATATGACAACACTAATTTTTTAATTATTTTGTTTATGTATAGATACATTAATGGCTATTTTTAGTGACCATTCTTTCAAATGTAAAAAAAAATAAAAAACATTTACGAGTGAGTGCAAATGCATAAAGCAGTATCTTCTGAATCTGAAGCAAGACATTTTTTTTATTATAGGCATGTCTCTAAATAATGATGTGTTATGCACTGACTGTATTATGGAATATAAGCTACTTGTTTTAAGTGGCACCTATCTGGGTTTCATAGATTGCAAGCCTGTGTTACGAAACAAACTAAGGCAAACTTATTTGTTATTGTGTGTGTGTCAGCCAGTCACTTTGTGTGTGTGCATGTGAAAAAGCTGAATGTACATAATTTAATGCTGCACAGACAGAAACTTAATGAAAAGGAAGCTCACACAAATTCCTAAAAAAATAAATGTTTGTGTAGTTTGTATTTTACCATGCCTTTCTTTGTCTTATAGTTGTGTGTGAAGTGTGGTGTCTTAGAAGACCATCATGTCATCTGACCTGCTGGTAGATCTGCATGATGATCTTGGAGGGGACGACTCTCCTAGCGCTGCTCTGGACCAGCTCAAACTGGTACAGGACAAACAGTGGCCACCTGATGACCCTGTTAGCCTGAGCAAATCTGGTAAGTGCTCAAGGGTATGAATTGTGTGTGTGCATTTAGAGGATAGGTATTTTTTAAATTAGGTTCATTTCACAGAATTGTGCTAGTTTCGCAGAAGGATATTTGAACTGTGCTCACAAAAGTATTAATTTGCCAAGAGCTATAACATAATCATAAATACCAATCATATGGTTTTTATATTTAGAAGCAAGTGAGGGTGAATGTTTCCGGTTGAGATTACTGTAGTGGTCTATTTAAGAGCCAGCAAAAAAACTCAAGAAGTCAAACAACATTACTCACACAGCATAGAAAGGCTCACACACACGCACACACACACACACACATATGTGTGTGTGTGTGTGTGTGTGTGTGTGTGTATTAGGGCTGTAACGTTACGCGAACCGCAACCAAAATCGCGATACAAACATCCACGATCCTGTGTCACGGTTCCTGAAGACCGAACCGCGATACGCCCCTCTCCAACCCCAGAAGCCTGCCCCTTGGGCTCTTTACACACACTACAATAAAATTCCACTACATCAAAATTCATTTTCTCATTTCACAGTAAACGTTACATGTAAATCATTAAATTAGTGGCAGTGAGAGAAGCTGGGTTGTCTCCTCATATTAAGGGTTTTGCACACATTGAATCTTGCTTAGCAAGCAAGATTGCATGCTCCCTGTGTCACTTGCTTTGTCATGTGAGAAAAGTCATGGCTTTCTTTCACCGCAGTGCCACAGCAACAGCTGTGCTCGTGGTAAAGTATAAGATGCTTGAGATTGCATCACATAATCTTATCATGGATGTTGTTGGATGTTGTTACACGATGGAACAGCTCAATGGCAATGCTTGAACAGTATCTCGAGCAACAAGCGGCTATAACATCAGCCCTCTTGAGCACAGAGGTGCGCAAAAATGGCCGTCAACACGATACTCTGGATAGCGCCGACATCAGTGATGTCGAAGAAATAGTAAACCTTCTTAAACCGCTAAAAAAAAAGTCACCACCGTCCTGTCACTCATTGTGCCCTTGAAATCTACGATCGAACTGAGCATGACGAGAAATACTCTACAACTATAGCTAACATGAAGACAGCCATCCTGCAAAACCTCTCAAGCAGATGCACAGAGGAACAGAATGATCTTTTAGAGAGTACTGCCTTGGACCCCAGATTTTGATTGTTGCCCCACTTCCTGAACAACGCAAAGAGGTTTTCCTCCGGTTGAAGAACAAATCGAACTAGTTACAGCAGGTATGAATGCATTACTAATTGTGTGAGAACCTGTGTATTTGCATTTGTCACTCCATTTGCATGTTGGTGTACTGTAACTGTAAGTAACCTAAACAAACCCACAAGCTGTTTGTGTTGAGTTGAACTTACTTGAATAGAACAATATTTGTTTTAATGTTTTTTTTTTTTGTTTGTTTTATTTGCACTTTTACTGCTTTAAGAATTTCTTAATCTAATTTCATGTTACAATTCAGTTTTATTGTTCAGTGACACCTAGTCAGTTGTTAATTTACATACAGAAGGTTAAAATACAACAAAGAACGTTATTGAAAATTGTTAATGCTTTGGAAATAAATCTTTTATTTGAATTTGTTTCATTTTTTTAAATTTTGTTCAAAATATCGCAATGCGTATTGTATTGTGAACCCAGTACCGTGATACGTATCGAATGGTGAGCTGAGTGTATCGTTACACCCCTAGTATATATATATATATATATATATATATATATATATATATATATATAAAAGTGTATATACAGTATCTCACAAAAGTGAGTACACCACTCACATTTTTGTAAATATTTGATTATATCTTTTCACGTGACAGCACTGAAGAAATTACACTTTGCTATAATGTAAAGTAGTGAGTGTACAGCTTGTATGACAGTGTAAATTTGCTCTCCCCTCAAAATAACTCAATACACAGCCATTAATGTCTAAACCTCTGGCAACCAAAGTGAATACACCCCTAAGTGAAAATGTCCAAATTGGGCCCAAAGTGTCAATATTTTGTGTGGCCACCATTATTTTCCAACCCTCTTGGGCATGAAGTTCACCAGAGCTTCACAGGTTGCCACTGGAGTCCTCTTCCACTCCTCCGTGATGACATCACAGAGCTGGTGGATGTTAGAGACCTTGTGCTCCTCCACCTTCCATTTGAGGATGCCCCACATATGCTCAATAGGGTTTAGGTCTGGGGACATGCTTGGCCAGTCCATCACCTTCACCCTCAGCTTCTTTAGCAAGGCAGTGGTCGTCTTGGAGGTGTGTTTGGGGTCGTTATCATGCTGAAATTCTGCCCAGTCTCCGAAGGGAAGGGATCATGCTCTGCTTCAGTATGTCACAGTACATGTTTACATTCATAGTTCCCTCAATGAACTGTAGCTCTCCAGTCCAGCAGCACTCATGCAGCCCCAGACCATGACACTCCCACCACCATGCTTGACTGTAAGCAAGACACACTTGTCTTTGTACTCCTCACCTGGTTTCCGCCACACACGCTTGACACCATCTGAACCAAATAAGTTTATCTTGGTCTCATCAGACCACAGGACATGTTCCAGTAATCCATGTCCTTAGTCTGCTTGTCTTCATCTTTAGAAGAGGCTTCCTTCTGGGATGACAGCCATACAGACTAATTTGATGCAGTGTGCATCAAATCTCTCCAGAGATGTTCAATCAGGTTCAAGTCTGGGATCTGGCTGGGCCACTAAAAGACATTCACAGAGGTGTCCTGTAGCCAGTGTGCTTAGATGAACCTTCGCCCCAGTCTGAGGTCCAGAGCGCTCTGGAGCAGGTTTTCATCAAGGATGTCTCTATACATTGCTGCATTCGTCTTTCCCTCGATCCTGACTTGTCTCCCAGTTCCTGCCGCTGAAAAACATCCCCACAGCATGATGCTGCCACCACCATGCTTCACACTAGGGATGGTATTGGCCAGGTGATGAGGTTTCCTCCAGACATAATGTTTGCCATTCAGGCTAAAGAGATCATTCTTTGTTTCATCAGACCAGAGAATTTCTTTTCTCATGGTCTGAGAGTCCTTCGTGTGCCTTTTGGCAAACTCCAGGTGGGCTGTCATGTGCCTTTTTACTGAGGAGTGGCTTCCGTCTGGCCACTCAACCATACAGGCCTGATTGGTGGCATGGTGCAGAGATGGTTGTTCTTCTGGAAGGTTCTCCTCTCTCCAAAGAGAAACGCTGGAGTTCTGTCAGAGTGGCCATCAGGTTTTTGGTCACCCCCCTGACTAAGACCCTTCTCCTTCGATCGCCCAGTTTGGCAGGGCGGCCAGCTCTAGGAAGAGTCCTGGTGGTTCCAAACTTCTTCCATTTAAGGATGATGGAGGCCACTGTGCTCAATTGGACCTTCAATGCTGCAGAAATGTTTCTGTAACCTTCCCCAGATCTGTACCTTGATACAATCCTGTCTCGGAGGTCTACAGACAATTCCTTGGACTTCATGGCTTGGTTTGTGCTCTGACATGCACTTTTAACTGTGGGAACTTATATAGACAGGTGTGTCTTTGCAAATCATGTCCAATCAACTGAATTTACCACATGTGGACTCCAATCAAGTTGTAGAAACATCTCAAGGATGATCAGTGGAAACAGGATGCACCTGAGCTCAATGTTGAGTGTCATGGCAAAGGCTGTGAATGCTTATGTACATGTGATTTTATTTATTTGTATTTTTTTTTTTTTTTATATTGCAAAGATTTAAAACAAACTTCTTTCACGTTGCTGTAACATAACAAAATGTGGAACAAGTGAAGCGCTGTGAATACTTTCCGGACGCACTCAATATAATCAGCCCCCTACATTGCGAGTAAATTTGTGACCAAAAAACGTGTTATTAGCCACTGTCAAGTAAATATTAACATTTCACTCGCCAGTGATAGACTTGTGTATTGCTGAAGCACCGAAGCCATTTTCATCCCATAAGTCCCACCCCTATGGATACGTGTATGTACAGTACTGTGCAAAATTCTTAGGCACATAAGGTGTTTCACAAAAGCATTTGTCTCCAACTTTAGTGTGTCAATAGGAAATATAAATAGACTCTCAAACATTACTTTTGCAGATAGAAAAGATTAGAATAGAAGAATAGGGAGCCCTGTAAAAATCCCCCACTGAACACCGTGTCAGTATGAGATTACATAAAGAGACAGAAGTATTTGAGACAGCCTAAATAGATAGAAGAACTGCGGAGGATTCTTCAAGAAGCTTGGAACATCCTATCTGCCAACAACCAAGAAAAACTGTGTCCAGCTATATCTAGAAGAATTGGTGCTCTTTTAAAGGCAAAGGTGGTCACACCAAATATTGATTTAGCTTTTTATGTTTACTGGACTTTGTATGACATTAAGTGATAAATGAAAACTAAAAGTTTTACACAGTACTGTATGTATTAAATAATCAGCCACACTGCATCATTCCTGACTATAATATCTCTGACCTTGCATACTGATGCCTTTTAAGCTCTGCTTTTAATGTAGGTGGTACATTTAGACATATCACTTTGCATTTGGGATATTAACATCTTTCAAGAGTCCTCAAAAATACAAAATAAAATATTTTTTTATTCTTTCCTGCAGTTTCAGATATTAAAAGTCTTGGTGGCACCTCACACCTTTCCAGGGACGACCCCTTCTATGACATTGCAAGATATAAGATTGTGGAGGTTGCAGGTGAAACATTATTAAAAGAATAAGAATCACCAGCTAGTTTTACTCTAAATTTAAAGCAGTCACATTTGCCTGTCTATCTATTCTCTATCTTTCCTCTCTCTCTTTTTGTTGTTATTGTTGCTGCTTCTCACTTTCTTTCATTATAGGTGATGATAACTTTGGTCGGAAGGTCATTGTTTTTAACGCTTGTCGCATACCCCACCAAGATCTGCTGGACCAACATAGACTACTCATGTAGGCATCATAGTTTTTTTACTTGCTCACCTATGGTTTATATGAAGGTGTGTTAAGTAGATCTTAACACACTGAATCAGCTATTGTACTTTTTTTTTTTATAACAGCATTACTATATTTAATGGTATTATTCTGATTAACAGTTTGTATTGATTCATACAATTTACAAAGAAAAGAAAAACATATTCACAGAATCAACATTTAACACACACCTCAAGATGATTCCTCAAGAAGTTGATTGAGAAAATGTCAAAAGTGCATGTCTGCAAAATCTAGGCAAAGGGTGACTACTTTGAAGATGCTAAAATATAACACAGTTTTGATTTATTTTGGATTTTGTTTAGTCACAACATAATTCCCATAGTTCTATTTCTATTATTCCATAGTGTTGATGACTTTACTATTATTTTAAAATCCAGAAAAAAAATTAGCTAGTAAGTGTTTCAAAACTTTGACAGGTAGTGTGTATATATATATATATATATATATATATAATTAATTAAACAGGTGTGAATCTTTACTGGCCTCACGATTCGATTACGATTCAAAGGGTAATGATTCGATTATTAAATGATTCTCGATGCATCACAATGCATCTTGTCCTTAAATTTCTTTCTTTTTTCAGTTTCTTAAAAATTAATTTTTTTACTCTCTATTGTTTCCCTTTCAGCTTTTTATTTAACAGCTGTCTTAAAAAAACAGAAGGAGTCACATTACATAAACTGGCCTTTTACATTAATTATGAGTTGTGAACAAAACATGGAACATCCACAAGATTAAATAAATGGTTCTATAGTTTAAACAAGTATCTCAGTTTTTCAGTTTCTTTCTTTAGAATGAAAACATCACCAACATCTCCCAAACCGCTGCGTCATCATTATTTTTATTCTGTGTTTCCCACGTTGCATGCTAATCAGTGCAATAATGGGTGCAAGCTCATCTTCCATCTTGTTTGTTGGCTTTTTATCATGAATAAATTCTCCCGATGCTATGTGCGTGGGTTTGTGAAAGAATTTAAGGATCGTAGTTTCATTCAGGCACAAATGGTCATGTGTTTGATACTGCTGGTGTGCAAATAGTCATGTTTGTGCACTTGACTAGTGTATGCACTTAACTCATGTCTTTGTTCTACATCTGTCTTTTGCATGTGCCACTGCTCTACTGTGATTTAAACTGAGCTCAGAATCGATTCAGATTCTTTTGAGGATCAATTCAGAATCATACGAGTATGAATCGCGATGCATCGTTGAAACGATTTTTCCACCACCTCTATAAAATAATAATAATAATCCCACACATTTAAAACTATACTTCTTTCTCCACTGCTCCACCCCGAGAGCCCTCCAAGAATGCCAAATAGCTGCCCCATTTCCTATCAAATAAATCTAAGTTCCCCAGCCTTCTACATGACATTTCCTCGAATGCCATCACCCTCCCCATCTCTGTGCACCACTCTTGAAATGAGGGCACTGTAGCCAACTTCCATCCCCTTAGAACAATTTGTCTGCCGATCTTAACACTGGTTAGGACCCAATTTGTATGTGTTTATCCCCTATATTCGTCGCATATAAAACTCTGAACCTTCAACCAAAATTCTTGGATCTTAACACACCACCAATGGGTTGTGTCTCCATCTTCTGATTGGCATTGCCTGTAGGTGGGTGTGTCTTTAAAGCCAAGCCTATACAATCTAGAGGGTGTCCAATAGAATCAATGTAAAATCTTGAATTGCATAATGTGAACCCTTGTATCTCTAGATGCAGACTTGATATGTTTTTAATCCTAGCCCACACTCTCTCCTCCAATACAAAGTTTAAATCTTTCTCTCTGTCCCCCAGACTCTGAATTAACAGGGAGTAATACACTGATGCCTCATGACATTTTCCAAAAGCAGCAATTACCACTCCTAGAGTATCTGCCGCTTTAGGGGGTGTATGCTACTCCCAAAATAGTACAGAGGTGGTGGTGCAGCTTTAAATACCTAAAGAACTGAGATCTGGGAATCCCAAAATGTTGAACCAAATTATCAAAGGATCTCAACATTACACTCTCATATAGGTCACCGAGTGTATTAACCTCCCTCACAATACACTCTGTCCAGCAGAAAGGGGACTTATTAATACATAATTTTGGGTTCAGCTATATGCTTGAGGCAATATTTAAATAAATAAATGTCCAATTTAAACACTCTGGACACTTTGGCCATACCGAGTGCAAATGCGAGATAACGGGGTGTAACTAACTTCTCAGATTAGTTTAATAGAAAGGCTTTGCAATGGCGAAAAGGGGCAAGAACTTCCTGTTCAATACAAAACCAGAGAGGGGCTCTCTCTGGTGGAAGCGACCAATGAGCCAAATGCCTGAGACCGAATGCATAATGATAAAACAAAATCTTGGGTAGGGCTAGCCCACCACGGTCAATCAGCCTATGCAACTTACTGAAATGTAATCTGGGACGTTTACCATTCTAAATGAAGGATTTCACTATGCTATCAAATTGCTTTAAATAAGTGAGGGGGACATCTACAGGGAGAGATTATAGTAGGTAGTTGAATTTTGTAATACAATTCATTTTATTAACTTGCAATTAACTAATCTTGAAAAGTGTCAATTACCGCATTCCACTTAGGTCTACTCCTGTTGTATCTAAATTTTGTATTTACTTTTTTTTTTTTTTTTTTTCAGTGGTTAAGCATTGCAATCAGTCACATATGCCTTTAAATAATGCCGAAACAACACTGGAAAGCTTCCATTACAATTTAACAAAATATAACCACAATGAAGTAATAAAGGAACAAAGTTCTCAACTTGTTTTTGGGAAGTGTAGCCTACATAAAGAATACGACTTGTATTTGACTCACAAAATAAATATTTTAATGTAAATTCTAATAATCAAAATTAATAATTGTGTTTATAATATTAAGGGAAATAATCAACCAATTTTGTCATAATTGTGCAGTCCTAGTATAGGTGTAAATGGAGAAATACAAAAACTTTATAGTAACAAAATCAAATTGATATAAATTAAATCTAGAACAACGATTCTGAAATGTATAAATGGGATCAAATGTTTCTGCAGTTGATGGTTGGTCCACAAATATAAAGAATTAGTGCAAATTTCTATCTGCTCTGCTTATGGTGTCTTATGTGATGTTTTTTTAGTTTGATGATAGTGAAATGAACTCTCGTGTGTTTATCCATTGATAATTGTGTTTAGGTATTTGAAGCAGACTCTTGATAAGTATGTGGAGAGTGATTATACACTCATCTACTTCCATCATGGTCTGACCAGTGAAAACAAGCCCTCTCTCAGCTGGCTTCGAGATGCCTACCGGGAGTTTGATAGGAAGTGAGTGATGCTGTTCTTATTGAGGGCCATTTTTTTTACACAGCAGTAGACTAGAATAAACCTGATTAAGCTTCAGTATTGCTTTGTTTATTGCAGGTATAAAAAAAATATCAAGGCACTCTACATTGTCCATCCCACCATGTTTATCAGAACAATACTTATTCTCTTCAAACCTATCATCAGGTCAGTTGTTAATCACTCTATACTGGAAACTTACATGCTCTAAACTTATCCTTTTATCCTGTAGAATCAATATAATCTTTTCTCTATGATGCATTTTTTACTAAAGACCCTGTATTTGACCTCTTATGTACTTATTTTCTGTTGACAGCTTTAAGTTTGGCCGTAAAATAAATTACATAAATTACTTGAGTGAGCTGGAGGAGATTATGAAGTGTGATCAACTGGTGATTCCCAACAGAGTCAGAGAGTAAGAAATTAACCATACATATAAGTACACATATGTATGTGCTCAAATCACACAGTCATGTCTCATGCCAGAAAAAAATTCTTATGAGATGCACTCAAGGCTCTTTCTGTAGGTATGATGATAAGATCCGTCTGTCTCTGAAGCCATCTGCCATCCCTGGGCCAATATCTCCTCGTAGTCCTCCCCTTCCTTTCCAGCAGTTTGGTGTACCACTGTCTACGTGAGTTTCTCTAACCCATTTCCTTACATCTCACACAGTCACAGTTGCTGACTAAATACCTTCCCAGGTTAGGCCTGACTGTATTTTATACCATCACCTTAATACCTCCAAACTTGGTGGATGAGCTTAGCACGTACTGGTTTAGCAGAACATTGTGCAACAATTCAAATGTCTCAGTGTGTCAACTTTATAGTTGTGTTAATTGAAAATGACATCTTCATTAGTGTATTTGATAAAACGAATTAACATTTTATAGTCAATTTTAAGAGCTCCATGTTTTAGGAAGGAGCTTTTGTTGTTAATATGTGGGTCTAGCAATTTCTGTTCCTGTTGTTGTTTTTGTGTGTATCAGATTGAGACAAAGGGTAGCAGACTCTGAGCCAATTCCACTAGTGATGCGTGACACAATTGGATATCTGCAGGAGCATGGTAGGCATCTTACTAAATTATCTTTTGTTTCTCTCAGCAAGAATTACATTGAAAGATATAATGAGATAAATTTCACTTCGTTTTTTTTTTCTTTGTTTTTGTTAAAAAGATCTGGTAAGCCCATAGCTGTATGTATGGCAAAAGGGCCCATGTGTTTTAATTAAGTGTTTTGCTCCCCTGTTGCTAAAGTTTTGTTCTCTTCTCAGGTCTTCAGACAGAGGGAATATTTCGGCGCTCTGCCAATGTTTCTCTGGTTAAGGGTGTAAAGTTGAAATATAACTCAGGTAAGTGGATGTGCATGTCACCAGGGGCGAAAATTGTGGGGGGGGGGGGGCAATAAACATAACAATTCTCAAGAGCAATTTTTGAAGGGGACACCAAGGTTTTTTTTGTTGTTGCCCTGTTTGCATTTGTATTATTTTATTTCTTAAACAATTATTTTAAGAATATATCATTATATTATTTACAATACACATATTTTAATGATATTTTAGGGGGGACAACCCTCAGATGGGGGGGTCCTGACCCCCCCAACCCCCCCGCGATTTCCGCCTATGCATGTCACATGCCCTCACACACGTTCCCTTGATCGTTCATGATCAGTAGCAGTCCTTACAGTGCTGTAACAATGCGTGTGATTGTATTTAGGCGAGGAAGTGAGTTTCTCTCAGATGGATAATATCCACTTGGCAGCTGTGATCTTGAAGACATTCCTCAGAGAACTGCCAGAACCACTTCTGACCTACCAGCTCTACAATGACATTGTCAATTTCCACAGTGAGAACACAAACACACACACATAACATTCACATACCATCTCTAAATACCAGCAATTCCAGAAAGCATGCACACATGTGTCTGTATTCCTCCTTTACTGGCTCAACAGCTGCTTAAAACCATATTTTTTACCACTGTGTACAGTACTGTGCAAAGGTTTTAGGCACTTGTGAATAATATTGCATAGTGAGGATTTCTTCAAAAACATAATTCCATACATAATTTTCATTTATTAATCAGCATCATACAAAGTCCAATAAACATAAAAATAACTAAATCAATATTTGGTGTGACTACCTTTGTCAATTCCCCTAGATACACCTGGACACACTTTTTCTTGGTTGTTGACAGATAGGATGTTCCAAGCTTCTTTGAGAATTCACCGCAGTTCTTCTATCTATTTAGGATGTCTTAATTACTTCTGTCAATTTATGTAATCTCAGACTGACTCCATGTTCAGTGGAGGTTTTTTGGAGGCTATGCCATCTGTTGCTGGGCTCCCTGTTCTACTATTCGAATCTTTTCTATTTGCAAACATAATGTTTGGGAGTCTAAAATGTACATTTCCTATTGACACTAAAGCTGAAGATATAAATAACCATCTTAAGACAAATGCTTTTGTGAAACATTCTAAGTGCCTAAGTGCCTTTTGCACAGTGTTGTATAATTAGCCTCAAAAGTGAGAATACACCCACACACAGCATTTGTGCATTGTGTTATCAGATGTGGACAGTGAGTCTCAGGCAGAAACAATTCGGAACATGTTGCTGTCCCTTCCTGAGGAGAACTATGCACCTCTCTACTTCCTTATACGGTTTCTTGCTCAGGTAATGCTAATCTGTCTTCTTAAATATGTAAGTGTAATCCTTAATTTTTAAGTAATATTCCTAGTTATTAAATGGAATACTCAATTCTAATTGGTCAGTTGTGACATTGAGCAGTCCATTAGTTCTGAATAATTGAGTTTGAATTCAATGTTTCTGGAGACTCTTTTCTTCTCGCATAATTTTAATGCAATTCAATATTTCAACAATTAATTTTTTTTAGTTAAATAGCCATGTAATAAGTGTGATAATGTGCAATCAGCTGGTTATTATCGTAAAATAAATCACTTCAAGGTTATACGAGATCCCTTCACCTCATGTGGGGGTCCTGATCCCCCTGTTGGGACTGTGCTGGAAAGTGCTCATTTTTTTGTTTTAGTCATAGTTTGTCTTTTGACCAAATTGTCTTTTACATTTAGAAAATATTTCATGATTTCATATTGAATCATTTGTCAATTTTACTATGAATTAAATGGCATACAGTGTTTCCCATTAATTATCTAGACTATGGAGTCACGCCACAGTTCCAGAAGGAACCGGCACATATTCGTTTGGTGTCCGAGGAGTGGAAGAGAAAGAGAGGAGACGCAGGAGTAGAATTTAAACTTTTAATTACAATCGCTGGAGTGGAACAAATGCTGGAACAAACACTTAATCTAAATTTAGCACAACATAACACTTCAAACATTACACTTGAAAGACTGACAAATAATAAACAAAACTAGAGGGTATATATATATTTATACACAGGGAAACTGATGAGGGAATGGCATACAGGTGGGGATAACGATGAAGTGAATAGGGCAGTGGATTATGGGAAATGTAGTGCAGGAGAAAACTTTAAAATAAGAGTCCTTGAACACTGTGGAGACAAACTGTGACAATAATAACATAAAAAATACCTAACATTGTGTTTTGTGCCGTTGCTTCAAAAAAGCATATCTCACTCCCAGTCTGCTGTTAAAAAAAGCACTGAATTTTCTTAATTTGTTTTTTTGTTCTATTATTTTTAATCTATTTCTATTCATTGCTGTTTTTATTGTTATTTTAATACTGACTGATTACATAAATAATTACTTCAGAACTTAAAACCTGGTATTGAGAATCATCAAATTTCACTACAGACTGCAGAAATGTTGGTATTGTGATAATCTTGAGCCTTTATTATACATGGTAGATCTTGCTGCAAAAACATGATGAAAAAGTAGATCTCATTCCATAGAAGGGTGAGCACCCCTGTAGAAAATGGTGGCGATGGAGGTTTTTATTTATTTGACTACCATACATAACATAAAATAATTATCATATGACATTTGCCTCCTACCCTACACAGTGCAGTTTACATTTCTGTCACATATAAGTGAGTTGATTGCATAGGTACACTATTAAGTTGGGCATAGATATACAACATCGACTTTGACATGTTACTTGAGCATATAACTTAAATGTCCTTTTTGTCTCTCTGGAGAAATATGTTTTTTACTCTGACAAGTGAATGACCAATTTTATTGTCTGGAGGACAAGCACATGACAGTGCTTAATGTTGAGCACTGGCTCAAATGTATGCTCTAGTCGATTCTGTGTTTTGACCATTTGTGAACTGCGTTAATCTCCTTCTCATTTACCATGCTTTGTGAATGTGACTTTTTTGCCATGTCATCATTCATATCTATACAACCAATTTGTTTATGATTAAATTACTAAGCACAAAATTGTTTACAAGAGCACCAAGTTCTTCATCGATCTAGCCTCTTAATTTTGCTCTCAATGTGCACCAGATTGAAGCATTTAACTTTCAAATATAAACAATTTTCTTTCCGGTGGAACATGTCCCCGAACCCCCCTAGAGGGTCCAAGGTCCACCCACCACAGTCTCATACAATCCTGTGGGAAACACTGGGCATATCATTTTTGTCAATTAAAATAAAGTTATAGTATTACTTAGTGATAAACAAAACAAAAAAACAACAAAAAAACATGTCAAACTGTAACAGTCTAAACCTAAAACAAATATTCAAAAATTAATTTGGCCTAATTATAAACTTCAATAAATCTAAAATAGATTCCTGCAATAATAGCACATGAGTATACTTAAGTATTAGGTACTGATTAGTTACTGTGTTGTGGATTCTTTAGGCTTTGAGAGTCTACATTTTCAGTGTTATTAATTTTCTATTTTAGAGACTGTTTAAGATTTTGAAGCACATTGTTATGGCATTGGCATATTCACAACGCAAGATGTGCCTGTGTGTTGTCAATTTAAACAACTTAACAGCTCAAATAATACACGAGTTTTAACAGAACAATTAATGAAACTGCTTTTATAAAATTATAAGCTTCAAATTTCTGCCTTTAAATCCTCCAAAAATTAGTCCCATTCACTTCCATTGTAAGTGCCTCACTTTAATTTTAATTCGTGCTTTTTTTTAAGAAAAGGAGGGATGAGTCGAAATACATTTTCTGTGGTAATCCTGTGGTTATGCCACAAATGCTGTCGATTGAGCTTAACTTGTAGTGAACCCCAAATGCTCAAGTATTTTGTCTAAAACTTTTTAACCTAATTTAAATATTACTTATTTCTTATTTTAAGCCAAAGGTCTTTGATATTTATTCATATTCGTGTGCAGGTGTCTGCTGTGAGTGAAGTCAATAAGATGACCAATGTCAACCTGGCTGTGGTGTTTGGGCCCAACTTGCTCTGGGGGCAAGATGCAGCCATGACTCTCAGCGCAATCGGACCAATCAACAACTTCACCCGCATCCTGCTTGACCTACATCAGGAGATCTTTACCCAGTGAGCAGCAGCAGCAGAACTTTGACTCCATACCCTATTGTTGCACCTCATCATTCCAAAGGTTCACTCATCTGTTGCCATGTCCCGCCCCTAGTGTCTTTCTTAGTGTTGCCAAATGCACAAATTTTATCAGGTCTGTAAGCAGAGACTTAAATAAATGAACCAACAATGAAAACAGGTTGCCATTTTTGGGGCTTACATTGCGGTAGATATTCAGCTGTAGGATCAGTTTGAATTCATTTCAGTTGGTCTTTCAAGGGGTACAATTTTAATCAGTTTTTGAGATAATGTACTTCCTCTTATTTGTAAGTCATAGTTGGCACAAGCTATGGATCAGTAAAAAGCACTACTACTTAAACTTTAAACACTTCTTTTAAACGTGTTTTTGTCCTCTGACATAAAGTATATGTAAATGTTTTGTCTTTAAAAGCTTTCATTTAATTTTCATTTATATTATCATATCCTGATTCCTGAATAATATTATTATTTCTATAACTGTATCGCTATCACCTCCACAGATATCTCTTTTGTTGTCTCAGTGGTTCCAGGAGCAGGGCAGATGCTATATGGCAAGCACAATATCACTACAAATGTTCTAATGACTCACAGATGTTTTTGAAGCATGATGCTTACACTGATCACGAGAAGCAGTCTGGCATGAATTATTCTTCAATCAAAATTCTTGATAATACAGTAAATACAAATACCTGCCAAAGTTGTGTGTGTGGTTTGTTTAGTAATGCTGCTGTGTTATTCTACCAACTTATTTATTTTGGCCAAAGATTATATTGTTACAATGTTTATGTGATACATTTTATTTGTTATTAGAAGATGTACTGCCTGTCAAAGCCCGTGCTATGGTACATGGGCTCATTTGAAACAAAAGCCCAAATCTAGGTTGAAAAGGCAAAGAATCGTTTGATGTCATTTTGTCCTGTTGGTGAAATTGTTGATGTTTTTATCTATGAGAAAACATATCATAGCGTACTACTGGTGTCTGTGTACATAAACACAAAGTACAGCAACATTTCAGTATTTATCACAGGGCTCTGTACTTGAAGATCCACATTATAATTTTTTGATACAAGGATATGAAACAGTCACAAAGGATGGTTGTTTCATTGAGCTAAACGTCCAAAAGAACCATAAAGCAGGTACGTGCTAATTGTTTAGCACTAATGATTTAAGTGTCATATGCCTTGATTATTGAATTGTAACTGTTTACTGTTTCATGTAAATGTCCTATCAATGTCAGAACTTCGGAGCATTGACAAGTGGACCAGTGGCTTAAATAGTTTTCGCAAAGCTCCTTCAAACCCATGTGTCTATGTGCCTTATGAATTGGCAATGATATTTGCTGATAATTCCCTTTATTTGGACGGATCTGTGAACTTTGTGCCATTTTGTTGTATCTGTATCCAAATGCCTACCTGTTTACCTCTACTGTAGACGCGTATTTCTGGTTTCCAGGTGAAACTTTGCATTACTTCTTTTGTGAAGGTTCTTTTCTTCCATTTTGGCTGTTAAAGGGTATTATTCCTTTACTTTTGAAATCTTTACTTTTGTATATCATGTGATAAATTCAGTGTAATAAACTGTTACAGATTGTGAAATGCATTTTCCATTGTGGTTTTGTTTGCACTTTATAACATAGGCTACTCAAGGATGGGGAGCCAGTTAAAAAACTACAATTTAATTAAGACAAATGTTAAGTGGTCTGCATTATTTGTTTGCTCTTTTCATTTATTTTGTTCCCATCAATATAAACAGATTTAAATATAGAATTGTTTGTGCCTTTAGATAATTTTATATTGTTATGTGCTTTAAAAATCACTTTAGCTTGTTTTGATAGAATTGAAATATTACAAATATACAATAATTTATAAGCCCAGATGGGCCTGCATAATGATCAAAATATTAATAAATACAGTCTTGGCCAACACAAATCGTTTGAAAGCTTAGAAACTTTACAATGCATGTAGACATTGACCAAAACTGAACAAGTGCTTTGAAATATGCAGGCAAATCAAAAGTGTACTGTTTTGATCATTTATGAACAATTTTGCACTAAATATTATTGTAATCAGTAACTCATCAAATAGCCATGTGCCATATGTTTTTGGAAAGCTCTAAAAAAGTACAATCAAGCATATTTGTTTCACTCACATACAAAAATATAGTGAGCTATAGCCAAGTACATGTTTTTGACATTTACGTTTCATTGAACAGGTGTTGCTCATATACCACATATATGTGTTTTGGGGTGGGGTTGAATAATAGGGTTCAACAGTGTTACTATGAAGGCAAACTTAAAATAAAATATGTGATGCCTTTATTTACTATTACTATAAGTTTGAATGGCCATGAAGCAATGTGAACATACATTTTACCTGGTTGGAAAAAGTATTCAGTTAATTTACCTGATGAACTTTCACCTTTTGCTGACCCTTTATGCCTCGTAGAGCTAATGTGTGCTTCTAAATCACACCTTTATTAGCATCTGACACACAAGTGCCAGCTTTACATGTCATACATTCTGCTTCCCACGGATCTCGACCTGGACTAAAGCATGGGAATTATTTGTGCACATCTTCTGTAAATTTGCAATTTTGTTTGGGCATTGTTTCCACTCAGCTGTCATTTGCTACTGTCAAGCACTGTTTGATGCCGAAAACAACAGCGCTTTGTGCGTTCGTGGAGAGATTGACAGGCAGCAATTTGGCCAATAGTTGCTGCAAGCCTCTTATAATCAACCAATTGGTGTGCGAGAAGGTGGAACTTACAAAGAGGGGTTAAAGCAATACAAATATGTGCACACACATAATTAAGTATTAGACCAGATGCACATCATAATGCAACTAAAGCCAAATACCAGACATTATCGCAAATGTTGAAATTCCTGCTGGACACTGTTTTAAGCACCGAAAAAGAGGACATGTCCGGGAAAAAGAGGACGTATGGTCACCCTACCTACAAAATATAGGCTAAATAATTTCATGTATCCATAGATGTTAGCCAGAGGGGCGCACAGTCTTCAGGGCACAATTCCTCCAACAACAACAACAAAGAAACCTCTTTTGTGGCGCCCTAGGTAACTGCCTATGTTGCCTATGCCAGGGGCTGGCCCTGCCACCAGGAGATGAGGTCAAGTAAATGACACAAACTCAATGATTATTCAAATGGCACAGAATGAAACTCATCTCGTGAAATCTCATTACTAAAATCATGTCTGCATGCTATGCAAACCGTTAGTCATTGTTGTGTTTGCATGTGTTATTCATTCTTATGTACAATTATTATGTTTCATTTGTTTGGAGACGTTTTTGCACACTAGGATGCATTGTTGTAACTACGTTACAGGCTTGATTGGGAACCAAACAAAAGCAGTTTTTCGAAGTCACCTTATTTACACTGAGAGAGATATGTCAAATCAGAAAAATAAGAACAAAAAATGCGCGTATGTGTGTGTATTTTTCAGCAGTTTCTTATAATCTATATCATTTAAAAATAAAGTTTTCAATAAAATGATGCCAAACACTTAATCCTCCTTGTTCATTTATTTTTGTACAGTTATATGCCTTAGATTTTGGGTATGCCACTGAAACAGGAGATCTTTAAAAACACCCTCAGAGCTTAAAGAGTTAAAATAATTTTTGAGGTAGATCTGAATCCCTGTTCTACAACTGAGATTCCTTGCACTGCACAATCCCCAGGAAGACTTTGGTTATTATTGAATGTAGGTGTGTAAACGGCATTGTAAATGAGTAACAGGTCAAGCCCTGCTTATGTATGTGCATGTGTATGTATTTGACAGAGCAGGGATTTGGGCAATGGTAATTCATGTGCATGTCTATAAGGTAAGAGGCACTGTGTGATGGTATGTATGCATTGTTCCTGTAGAGAGGACATCCTCTGGGTTCGCAAACCAAGCTGAAGCTCAGTTTCAGGGGCAGTAGAGCTCACCAGAGGAAACAGAGCCTTGTTGACCTGTGAGGAACACACATTTCTCAAATGCCATTAGCTTGTAGACAGAATCATTTTTTAAATATTCCAGTACATATTTTTGATGGGTTACTCTTTTTACCTGCTCCAGGCTGGTGAAGGCCACCCCGAGATTCACTCCATTTCTGTAAAACGTCAGTGTTCCAGCGCTCAAGTCAAGTAGAACACCAATGACTGTATTTCTTTCGTAAAAAGGCTCTGTGTATTTTTCACTCCTCCCGTTATGCCAGATGAAGCCTTTGTATGATAGACCCCAACTCTGACTGTCCATGCCTTCAAAACAAAGACACAGGACTATCATAGCAATCAAATAAATGCAGTTTCTTGCAAGTTGCTTTGGTTAGATAATATAGGGTGACCATATTGTGGTTGTCCAAAAAGAAGACACTGGGGCATGTCTGGTAACATTTTGCATACACACATTCAGTTTGCCGCTGCACGTGCAGAAAGCCAGTGGACGGGCAAGAGATAAAGATTTAAAGATTTTTAAATGGAAGGCTGCAGATGAGTAAGGCTATGTCCTTCATAGATCAGTCCTTCTGAGGCTGTAGGCTAGACTCCTGCTCAACACGCAATGCTAGAATGAGACAGACCTGTTTTTTTTTTTGCCTAACGAGGCTGCAGCCTTCCAATAGAGAAGCACTCTTAGTCTGTCGCTCTCTGTCAGAATAATCATGTATGGACAAGTGAACACGAAAACTGGTTGGAGTATAAAATACACAATGTATGAGAGTCCTAACTGCACGTCAATATGAAGAAAGCCAAATCCCGGACATTTATAGCCAATTTTGAAATCCTGGCCAGATTATTTCAGGACAAAAAAAGGTCACCTACAAATGGTTACCTATATCTCAATCATTTGGGAAGGGCATGTACTCACCTATAAGGTCGATGAACCTTTCCCCTGTGTGCAACAGTGCGTTTTGGGTACCAACGCCTACCATTACAGAGTTTCCGTATGGAGGCTCAAGGAATTCGATCTCCCAGTAATGCTCACCTTGAGTGAAACCTTAATGGGATAGTTTACCAAAAAATGTTTGTTTTCTCATCATTTATTCACCCTTGTGCCGTTCCAGATGTTTATGACTTTCTTTCTTCTGCACAGGACAAATTAAGATTTCTAGAAGAATATCTCAGCTCTGTAGGTCCATACAAGGCAAAAGACTTGTGACCAAAATTTTGAAGCTCCAAAAAGCACATAAAGGCAGGATAAAAGTAATCAATAAAAATCCAGTGTTTTTTTTCTTCTTTTTTTCTCAGAGCTTTAAGTTTTAGTCACCATTCACTTGCATTGTATGGACCTACAGAGCTGAAATATTCTTCTGAAAATCTTTGATTGCGTTCTGCAGAAGAAAGAAAAGTCACACATCTGGGACGGCATGAGGGTGAGTAAATGATAAGAGAACTTTCATTTTTGGGTGAAATATCCCTTTTACACAGACGTTTGTGTTATTCTGTTCTAATAAATTGCTTATTCTAAACAACAAATAATGACAACACTGTTCTGGGCTCACCTTTGGTCCCTCTGACCCCTGCAGTGCCCTGACTGTCCAGCAGAGGGCCGGTGTGAAAGTAGACGGCCTGTCGGCATGGAGACATCTGAGCATCAGGAGATTTAGTGTCTGGATCCCATTCCCAGTTTTCCCATGAGTGACCTCTAAAAGACTGTAACATTTGCTCTCTAAAACGGAAATATTTAAATGACCAAAACGAAATGCTTTTGAACGTGTCGCCGCCACGAAGAACAGCACTTAGTTTGCTGCTTTTTACCATTAAATTGTGTCATGTCGACAGACAGTTGTGAGTGTGGAGCAAAAACAGACATAAGCATACACTTCACGCGCTGTGAAGAAAGCATGCACGACTTACCAAGTGTACGTTAAGTTACGTAATCCGAAGTGGAATGAAAAAATAAACATCAAACTTTATCTTTCTTTTTTCTTCAGATTCTTGTAATTCCCCGTGGTTTACTTTTTAAGCAGGGTTATAACTAAAGGGTTGTAACTATGCAACTGTAGAGGTTTACAATTTTTTTTTTTCAGCTGGACAACACACACAGCTGGACGTCGGAAAGATATTGCACAACTGCTGTCAAAACAACCCTGCATGGCAGCCCGGATTTATCCTAATATGGGCTGTCTCGTTTGGAAGGATGGGTCCTCCGGAGGTCGCATTTGACGGCCGCATACGTCATCGAGGCTGTCTCGTTTCAATTAAAACAAAATAAAACGAATATTTTTTATTTTTTATTGGGAATGCAAAAAAAAAGGTTAACAACTGTATAAATTTAAGTGCATATACATAAAATGCATTGACAATAGATAACAAATATGAAAAAGAAAGACACATTTAAAAAAAATTTTTTTTAACGAGACAGCTTCGATGACTTTGCGGCCGACAAATGCGACACAGACTTCAAACGAGACAGCAATGGAGGTGGACGTGTGTTTGCTTTGCGACCACTTTACAAATCTTACTATGGGGAGGGGTTATCTCATGAATTATAATTAGGTAATGATGACGTTGCATGTTAACCTTACAGTCACGTGACGTTCTCTAATTAATATTCAGGAGCCGATCCTTCGCCATACATCGAGAAAACGAATATTCATAATCTAAGCCATAACCATAGTGGAATTAGTAAACTGTCCTACAGGAGACACGGTGTTCTTTTACCAGTTCTGATGCACAGATTAGGGTGGCCAGATGACTATGACAAACAAACTCAAACCTTATAATACAAATAACCACAAAGTAATCCTTTTTATTACTTATTTTCTGAATTTCTGTCAGAAGATGTGTCAATGATGATTCTTCTTCTTCAGAATCATAGGCATTGCTTGACCCTATTCAACCCCCTAAATTTCATGGCAGCCCTCTAAAAATCTGTGACTCTGCAATCAGCATGGAAATCACCAAGAGCTCTGGTTTGAAACAAGAGACGACTTTTGGGACATTTCTGTAAAGACTAACTATAGCACCAGCCAGTAGCATTTGAGTGCAGGCTGTGAAGGAGCATATAATTGATTTGACCCATTGAACAAATACACCCTTCACTGAATGAGGATCAGAATTTGTTGACTGACTGAAGGAGAGGAGGAGGTATGTCCATCGTTTACTTCGGTAATCTCACTCAGCAAGGAGAGACAGTGGCTCTGACAAAATAGATGAAGAGCAAAAAGGACTGATGACATTACAACGACATAAGGATGTGGTTGAATCATTATAATTATTTTTAGGCTAATATTGTCTTTTGTATAGTCAGTTCACGAAATTATAGAAATGTTTGTTGTCATTTATGTATTTATTATTATATATGTATTAATAGTTTATAATTATAACAATGTATAAATATTAATACATACTAATCATTTCTTAATAACCTTTAAGTCATAGTAAAATGTTAATATATATTTTATTTAAAGGTTTTAAAAAAATCATTAAATATATGTATTTTTAAAAGAAATCACCAAAGCTGAAATATTTGCTTGTTTTTCCATGTTATTTCGTATTAGTGTTAATTTAGTTGTATTACATGAAAAAAAAGAATAAGATTAACGTATTTCAATTTCATAACAAAACTCCATCAAATTGAATTGTCATCTTTAATTAAATTACATTTACATTACATTAAATTACATTAAAACCCATGTTTTAATAATTTAATTTAGTTAAACTTTACACAATTCAATTTGACGGAATTTGGTTATGAAATTGAATGTGTTAATCTTAAAAAGGCTCTGTGTATTTTTAGTCAGAAATATTTTCATTGCTTGCAGCTTAACAGCAAATGTGTTTTATTAGTCATGCCAATAAAGCACACTCAATTGTAAACTGAAACTAAAACATGTCTCTGAATGTGTATATGCCTTACCCTGCACACATGCGCACACACACGCACACAAGCTATATGCTCAGAATGAGTCTGCACACACTTCCTCATCTTCAGATACATATGCTCACTTTGACCACTGACCTTTAGTCAATTCTGCACTAAAAATGAATCTGTCCATTAGTAAATTGTACATTATCAAATTGAGCTCTGTCAATTCATTTTAATTTAGCTTTTCAATTCACTAAATAATAATACACTGTTATTGGTATAGTTATTGTTATTAGTATTATCTGTCCTTTGAATGACCAATTATTATTATTATCAGTATGTCAGAATTGTTTTTGTTGATTAGCTGAGCTGTGTTTGGGGAGTGGACATAGGTTCTTAAGGCACATGAATATTTCATTATGTAGGCCTGAGAAAGGTATGGGTGCTTATGTGGAGCATAAATACTTAAAAGGGAAAAATTCAGTCCTGTCTGAAATTAACAAGTTTATTACACAACATTTATATGCCATAATAACAAAGTGAGGGGGATAAAGAATACACTTAAAATAATTAAAGAAGTTCCAGCTCATAAAGGACTAACCAACATAAAGCTTGTGATGTAAAATCATAAAAAAAAAAAAAATAATAATAATAATATATATATATATATTACGGGAGTAAATACGGGAGTATTTTTCACAAGACACATAGTGATCATGAACTTTTCCCATTTAAAGACAGATTAAAAATTATGGTACAATGCATTTTTTTATGGCATTTATAAGATGCATGTAAGTGGAAATGGACTCACAATTCAATATTGTCACTGTTAACTATAGTGTCATTTATGTGTAAGCCTTTAAAAAGCGGACATCTCAAGTATTTCCTCACATGGATGTTGCAAAGTATTTTGAGACTTTAGATAATGTCAGTGCTACAGTAATCTGCTTCAGTGAGTCAGAGCACCGGGTGTGTTGTTTTGATGACAAAATAAAGGCTGGTATAGGTTTATACATTCATTACAGTGACCTTAATTTACAAAGTTCTGTTATCTTAAATACAAGTGTGAGCTTTTCATGTTGCTCTGTTCCTCTTTTTCCCATATGATGATTCTCTTCAGAGCTTATTTCAAAAGGCAAAACTGACATAAAACAAGGTTAATGGAGAGATTCAATGAAGTTCTAAAAATGCAATCTCAGCTGTGATCTATTGTAGGGTGTCCACAAATGCGTCAAACTCGTCAATGTTTTTCTCATAAATGGCCAGTTTCTCTGGAAGAGAGTCCTGCAAAAATGCATTTCACTGTGTGTTATAATAGGGCAAAACACTATACCAAACTAATCATAAACACATCACAGATTGTTATCATAAAACCTCATACTGAAGCAGCAAGCAGTTTGAACTGTTACCAAATTATACTGGACCAAACAGATTTGCTTTGTAACATTTTACATTAAAGGGCACTTTTTTGTCACCTGTGGATCTCAATCATATAGTGAAACAGTATTTTGCATATAAATATTTATAAAGATTCAGTCACAGCATAGTATATAGATGATTTTCAATAATTTAATAACTCTTTATTCAATTACCCAACCCTGCTTAGAGATATAAAAAAAAAATAGTAATCATGCCTATACTAATTAGGGGTGTGCAGCGAAGCCATTATCTGTATCTGTTGCTATGGCAAAATCATCTGTATCTGTATTCAGATGCAACCGGATTTGGGAAGAAGTGCATCAAAACTAAATAAAATTCCCATTTTAAATGCAACTCTATTACATTTATGTTTTCTATAAATAAAATCTGCCTTGTATTTGCATAGTCATAAAATATTATTAATAATAATAATAATTACTATTATTATTTTTATATTATTATTAGGGTTGTAAATAGATAATTGTTTTTAATCAAATTAATAACACAGTATGCCAATTAATTAATTGAATAAATCACAATTAATCGCATACATACATTGTGTAGGTCCCCTTCATTCAAACAAAACAGTGCCAACTCCCATCTCAGAATAGCATTCAGAGATGTTATACTTCTCACCACAATTGTACAGAGCAGTTATCTGAGTTACTGTAGAATTTGTCAGTTCAAACCAGTCTGCTGATTCTCTGTTGACCTCTCTCATCAACAAGGCGTTTCCATCCACAGAGCTGCCCCTCACAGGATACTCAAACCAGCCCATCTGACACCAACAATCATGCCACGGTCCAAATCACTGAGATCACATTTTTCCCATTCTGATGGTTGATGTGAACATTAACTGATGCTCCTGACCCATATCTGCATGATTTTATGCACTGCACTTCTGCCACACGATTGACTGATTAAATAATGATATGGATGATTGTTGGTGCCAGATGGGCTGGTTTGAGTATTTCTGTGACTGCTGATCTTCTGGGATTTTCACTTACAACAATCTCTAGAATTTACTCAGAATGGTGCCAAAACAAAAAACATCCAATGAGCGGCAGTTCTGTGGATGGAAACACCTTGTTGATGAGAGAGATCAACAGAGAATGGCCAGACTAGTTCGAGTCTGCTGAGTGTGTGCAACAACTATATGATTCTCAAGTCTTGTTTGCAAGCATTTTTCTTGCTTAATGGTTGAGTATGTTGTGTGAGGAGAATGTCTGCTTTTTGCCTCACCAAGTCTTCAGCCATAGATTGAGCACTGACATCAATGGACAGGCTTGCAAGTTGAGGAGGGTTTTGAAACTCTCTATAAAAAGTGCCCAGGTCCATTGGCAGAAGGTCATCCTTAGAGAAAGCTGGCTTCTATTCAGTACAAATGAACACAGAACCGGTCATAAAAATACTAATCAACCATATCTGGCTTTTACCATAAATTGTACATCTAGTATTGTGATTTTGTTAAAGATGTGATGATATAAACTTGGTTTTGCAAAATGGTTTCACGTATATCATTGCTGCCCATATTAAACAGCATGGGCTTCTCTTGTTTTTCATTCAGTAACATTTTTATTGATTTTTAGCTCAAGACTAGAGATTTGATCAACACACCAGAACAGTGCTGCCTGTCTTGCAAAACAGACTGGTCTCTTTGAGGCAACACCAACTTGATAGCATCAAAGATTTCTATTTGGTGTGGGATAATGCGTCACTCAATGTACTGTTTTTAAAAGCTAATATCAGATTAGTCTACTCTATATTTATTTAACATCAATCATCTGTTAGCTTTCTCAGGTCAGAGTCTAGGCTTCTTATCTGATATGTTTATTATTGACTTGTCTAGATGCTCTAACAAGGGCTTGATAAAAACCCCTTTTGTTGTCTATTCTTGCTTGTATACAGGATTTTAAAAACGTCTAGCTGTACTTCTCTATGTAATAATTCTTCTCAGTCTCCACTCACTCAGTGTTTAGCTGATTATAAAGATATAGTTACCGACACAACTTTCCACATTGTTTTTAATATGTGTTGGTGCACTTACAAAGTCAACCATGACAAAGTCATCATGTTGTTGTCCTCCGCTGAGGCTTGAGCTATCGGAGTGCAGGCTGCCTTGCATGGGGGACAATGGGGCTGGTGATGGAGGAGGGTGCACCTGCAAACAAGAGATAAACACTGTGAGAAGAAGTACATCTTTACTGCACAATAAAGCATGAAGAGACAGTGACAATGCACATAAAGGACATCTAATGTCTAAGTGAGTTTGCTCTATCTGCAACATAATGCAAGTCATAATTGTGCTTTTGCTTTTTATACCATTGGGTCATTCTCCTCCAGGTCAAAGACTCTTGGAGCAAACGCAGCAAAAGGGAGATCTAGATTGGCCATTGTCACCTGAGTTACACACAAACACATCCAAATTAATTTATTTTGCCATGCGAACATGAAAGCAAGCTATTTTGTGAGTGAGTGTGCATGTGTGCAGTATCCTCAACCACCACCAATGTGCAGCAGCCACCTGGATGATGCGACAGCAGCCATAGAGAACCAGAACACCCATACCTGCTATTGGTGGAGTGATGTAGCCATTCATATATTAATAGAGGATTATTAGGAAGCCATGATTGAAAGAGAACAACAGGAAAATGTGGGGATTTTTTAATGACGACAGAGAGTCAAAACCTTAGTTTAACTTTTCATCTGAAATACAGCGCCTTTTTACAGTATGGTCTCCCTGTCACTATACTGGGGCATTAGGATGTACACAGATTGCAGGATGAGCACCCCCTGCTGGCCTCACTAGCCATGCATTTCCCCATAAAATCTCCCATCCAGGTACTCTGTTTAGCTCCAGATTATATATTATCGAGCATTTGGGGTTTGAGTCACAGATACTATGAAATGGCAGTTCCTTTGCATCTACATAAAAACACATGCTAGACAAACAATACTCTCCAAAATGTCCCAGTCAGCCTAAGAGTGTAGTCTGAACAATTTCATATTGAACAATGTTGCTGAATTACGAATTGCCAAAATGCATTACAACATGAATACATTTTCCAGTTAGTGTTAAGATTTATTTTAATTTGCTGTTTGCTGACTTTATTTATGCGGTGGTTTTTGCTGTTTTTTTGTTGCCACTGTTAGTTAGTTGTTTTGTGATGGTGTTAAAGGGATAGTTCACCCAAAAATTTACATTTTCTTATAATTTACTCTCCTTCATGGCAAAGATATGTTCTTCTGAAGACAAACAACGATTTTTAGAAGAATATTTCAACTTTGTAGGTCACAAATTGTGACCTGAACTCCAAAAGCTCTAAAAAGACTTGACCATTTCAGCATTAAAGTAATCCATCAGTCTCCAGTGGTTTAATCTATGTCTTCTGAAGCAATCCAGCTGATTTTGACTCCTTTTTCACTGTACATATTGCCATTGCAGTCTCTAGGCATAATCATGATTTCAAGCTCGATTAGCTCAACATTGATTTAAACACTGGAGTCTAATGGATAATGTTTATGTTTCCTTTATGGGATTTTGGGGCTTCAAATTTCTGGTCTCCATTCACTTGTGTTGAATGGACCTACAGAGCTGAAATATTATTCTAAAAGTCTTTGTCTGTGTTCATCAGAATGGGTGAGTAAATGATGAGAGAATTTGCATTTTTGGGTGAACTATCCCTTTAAGAATCATCCTTTTACTTACAAAGGTTTCTTAATTTGTCACTGTTATTGAGGTCAGTCTGTTAATGGGTGTATGAGTGTCTGTATCAACCAATTGCATTTATTGTCTTGCCTTACGTTTCTTTTTTCAGAGACAAAGATTGTAGTTAACTTGAAATCAAAATCATATAATCATATTTAAGAATGAAATGTAGACAAAATTAATTTCTTGTACTTACAATTGATCATTAACAGTACAAAAAATCAGTAGTTGCAACAAGACTTGTTTTAGAGGAACAAAGTATTTTGCATTTAGTGAACAAACAGTGTAATGTGTACAATTATTAAGACAGTTGTTGAGAGAACTCATCACGTAGCCTTGATTTTTAACTTCTTCAACAATACTCTTTTTACAGTGTATATGGAAAATGAAATAAAATGTTCATGATATTTTGTCTACATGAACTATTCACAGTAATTACATAAATAATTGTTTATTAATGGTCTAAATCCAAGTTATTATAGTGTAACACACATATTTGTGTGTATTCTGACCTGAGTGGTGGCTTTGTTGACAAAAGCTCCTACTTTTCTTGTATAGGTTGTCTCTAGCGCATTTGAGGGTGACACACGCTTCACGTCACTAACACACAGACACACAAAGCATGGAATAAAATATTGTTAAAATGAGAAATAAGAAAAAAATATTGAATAATAGTTTACATCTCTTCACACTCTCACCTGATGCAAGACGTGGGTGGAGCCTGCTGCTGTGACTCTCCGGAAGGGAATGATTGGATACGACCATGCTCGGCATTAGTGCCATGATTAGGATGAGCCGGCACCTGTGGAACTCCACCCTCTTTACCTGGCACAGCCATCTAGGAAGAGAGACACACATGGCCACTTTAGCAAGGAAAGATGTGCAAGAAAATTTCCTAGCAGGTGATCTACACCAAAGGGCATCAAGGGTATAACTCAATTTATGATAGTGAGCATGTGTGCATATTTGTGTAGAACCTGGTTAGGATGTGCAGCAGCAGTACAAGCTGGAGGATGGCACAAATCCACAGTGCCCAGGGCAGGAGTCTGATATGACAGACGAGAGCTGTACAGCTGAGAGAGAGAGAGAGAGAGAGAGAGAGAGAGAGAGAGAGAGAGAGAGAGAGAGAGACTCATACTACATAGATGTCACAATAGGTCAATAGCCTTTTCAAATCCAGTCATGTATAAATTTCACTGCAGAGCAAAAGGGACAAGAGAAGGTATCTCAGCAAAAAAAATGTCAAGCAGGTAATCTTAGAGAAGGCAGCAGTAAGAGATCAAAAGATCTCTGGACAGGCCTGGGCAGATACTGTATAACCCTTTTAATAAAACAGTAATAAGAGGTTATAAAGGAGAAGCAGTGGAGTAGAGGTTACAGTGACAGGCCAGACACACTCTGTAATTATTCTAGCAGCTGCATGCATGTACACACATAACTCACACACACTGTGAGACTCACTTGCTGTGAGATGCCAAGCCCCATGAGGGGAACCTTCAGCGTGGCCATCAGAGCCGTCTTAGGTGTCTTAAAGTGTGCCTGACTTACAGTGCATACACACTACATGCACACAGAAAGAAAGAAAGAAAGAAAGAAAGAAAAATAAGGGGAACAGCAGAAATGAAAGCACTACCACAGGAAGAGAAAGTGAGGAGAGATAGAATCTGGTGGCATGGTAACAGAATAGGCAGTACTGACTAACTGTGGTCTTATATGCAGGGATACCACAAAAGAGCATTATGTGGAAACTTAAATAATAAATCACACCAAGACACCAGGCTAACCAAACATAGTGAAAAATGAAGAAAAAACACTGCACTCCACTGGGACTTTACTATATCATGAATGGAGGAATACACAAGCCAGAATATCATATAAACAATGAGAGGTGTTCATCAAGGAACTTCTGAACGAATCTCAGGATAAAACCATTATGAGAGGTTAACAGTTAACCTCTCAATCACAGGTTGTGCTGCACCTGTGCCGATGCTTCACCTACACAAGGAAACTGGTGAAGAGTTACTACTGATAAGACAAATGGGAATGTGCCAGCAAGGGGTATTACCTGTGATGGTGGGGAGGTGGAAAAGGATGTAGTGCACACTTCCTGTGAGTCTTCTATTCCTGCATAGGGCCCTCCCTCATCCTCTCCAGGTGCTCTGAGAGAGAAAAATAGGAAACGAGATGGTTATAGTTCACCTAAAAATGAAAATTCTTTCATCATTTACTCACCCTCATGACATAACAGATGTGTATGACTTTCTTTCTTCTGCTGAACACAAAAGATCTTTAGAAGAATATCTCAGTTCTGTAGCTCCTCACAATGCGAGCGAATGGTGATCAAAACTTACAGGCTCCAAAAATCACAAAGGCAGCATAAAAGTAATCCATACGTATCCAGTGACTTAAACCATATCTTCAGAAGTGATATAATATGTGTGATTAAGCAACAGATTAATAATTAAGTCATTTTTTACAACAAACCTCCACTTTCAAATTCTGAAAGTGAAAGTGGAGATTTATAGTAAAAAAGGATTGATATATTGATCTGTTTCTCACTCCAAGTGATTGGATCACTTCTGAAGACATATAGTGCTGTGAAAAAGTATTGCACTATCCTGATTTCTTCTGTTTTTGTCTATATCTCATACCAAATGGTTTCAAAAACAAAATCTAACATAAAAAAAGGCAATCTGAGTAAACACAAAATATCCACCCCCTGGATTCGAACTTGTGACTCCAGTTGTGGTAGTCAGCGTCTTTACTTGCTGAGCTACCCAGGCCCCCAACCAAAAAGACTTTTAATAAACATAACACAACATAAAAGTGCTTTTCAGCATAACAAATACACACGTCAAAACACAAACAGCTCTATGACTCTCTCTGGTGTCTCCGGCTCCTCCATTTCTCTCTCTCCTGCTGACAGGGGCAAATCAGAGCCAGGCTTGCATCTTCACGGCCCGGCCACGCCCCCCTCCTCATTACACATACACATTTGGGATGGCATGAAAATGAGCAAATGATGAGAGAATTAAAATTTTGGGGTAAACTAACCCTTTCAGGAAGCACAACACTATTAAGAGAGTTGCCGGTCTGAATCCCTGTTTTAGAAGTGTGTAGAAGTGAACCAATTACTAGTGGACTGCTGGTATTAAAGGGTAAGACTTCATTTACACAATCGTGTAAGTCTCAGTCACCTCTGACATTCAGTGTACTGAAAAAAAAACACAATGAAAGTGAATCATAACTGAAGTTAACATTCTGCATAAAATATCCTTTCGTGCTCCACAGAAGAAAGAAAGTAATTCAGGTTTGGGACAACAGGAGGGTAAACAAATTTTTCGATGAACTATCCCTTTATGAATTTAATTCCAACTCACCTTGAGTGCTTGAAGAAAAATAAAACACATTTAAACCTTAGGCTCTATGTATACTAATACAAATATCTATATTTGTGATATTCTGTGATATATCTGTACTGTGACTATACTTTTTGTTTAATAAAACTCACCTGACGCTGCAGGGGTGCATGTGAGCCATATTAGCAAAGGGACGCTCCACAAAATGATCAATGATGATACCCATGATGGGGCCTGTCCTCTCAAATTGCCTGTGAGACAACATACAGATATAAGATCTAATATATCACACTAACCGTAATGCCCTTTTAGTGATTTGTAAATTATATTCGCCCTTTGCTATAATGAAAGCACTACAACTACACATTATTACTACTATTATTATACACACAAACTACTATTATTATAATACACACAATTTACCTTGTGAATTTAATTTTTTTTTGAAAATGTACAGAAATTTCAAATCAGGTGATTGCAACACTCTCCAAAAAAGTTGCAACAGTAGAGTGTTTACCACTGTGAAACATCACAATTTCTTCTAATAACACTTATTAAGCATTTGGGCACTGAAGACACAAGTTTGTTAAGTTTGGAAAAGTTTAAGTTAATCCTCCATTATGTAGGTCTTTAGCTGCACAACTGTTCAGGGTATTCATTGTCATATGTTGTTCTTAATAATGCCGCACACATGCTCATTTGGAGACAGGTCAGGACTGCAGGCAGGCCAATCTAGCACCCACACTCTGATTCACAGCCATGCACTTGTAATTCAGGCAGAATGTGGTTTGAAGTTGTCCTGCTGGAAAATGCAGACACATTTGGACAAGATGGTGCTGGATGGCAGTATATGTTACTCCAAAATTTTTATATATCTGTCATTAATGGTGTTCTCACAGATGTGCGAGTTACCCATGCAGTGGGCACAGACACACCCCTGGCCCATACAGACACTGGCTTTTGGACCTGATGCTTCTAACAGCTTGGATGGTCCTTTTCCTCTTTGGCCCGGAGAACACAACAGCTGTGTTTTTGAAAAACTATTTGAGATGTGGACTCTTCGAACCAAAAAACAGTTCCACAATTCTACTTTCCATCTAAAATGAGATTTAGCCCAGAGAAGTCGGCAGTGCTTCTGGACAGAGTTGATGTAGGGCTTCTGCTTTGCAAAGTGAAGTCTGAACTTGCATCTGTGGGTGCAGCGGCAAATGGTGTTGACTAGGGCTGGGACGACGCGTCGACGTAATCGATGACGTCGACGCAAATAATACGTCGACGCAAAATATGCGCGTCGATTCGTCAGACCAAAACAAAGATGGCGGCGCCGGAGAGTAGAAGCAAAACGAGTGGCTCCTCAGACTACCAGAAGTGCAAGGCGGCACGCACTCGTTCATCTAAAGTGTGGGAATTCTTTAATTTAAAAGGAAAAAATTATGTGATATGTCGTCTTTGCAAAATGGAGATGGCTTTCCATTCTAGCACCACGGCAATGCACCAGCACTAGGGCTGGGATGACGTCGACGCAAAAAATACGTCGATGCAAAATATGCGCGTCGAATTGTCAGACCCAAAACAAAGATGGCGGCGCCGGCGCCAACACGAGTGTATCCTCAGACTATCAGAAGTGCAAGGCGGCATGCACTCGTTCCTCTAAAGTATGGGAATTATTTAATTTAAAAGGAAACAATTCCGTGATATGTCGTCTTTGCAAAATGGAGATGGCCTTCCATTCTAGCGCCACCCGGTTGCAGCTGCAGATGACAGAGCACCGTAAGTTTTTTTCAACTCCCCACTTTGCACTCAATGTTGGAGTAGGCTATAATACGTTGTCGACACCTAAAGTTTTCGCTTATAGCTATTAATAATGCGCTTATAGCTATGAATGTCGTGAAAAATACATAGAGGTCACTGACAACGCGCTGACAGACAGGACCAAGCAGGTAACATTTAATAAAGTCTCAACTTTCAAATTTGGACATTCAAAGAAAATTAAACCATAAATAGGCCTACTATTTTGTGGCTCTTTAATGTGTCGTGACAGATTGCCTCAGTTAAAGCTGCTCGTGAACCGATCATCTTTTCCTTGGTTAATTTATAGCATCAAATAGGCTAAACATGAATGTAGCCTACATCAGAAGGACTGTTGTTTTAACCGCGGAAAGATGTCAGTACAGTAGCCTACAATCCATTATTCAAATTCAAATCCACCGACGTTAATCTTCTCTCTCCTGACTACTTTGTCGGACAAAAATGGCGTATTATGATTGATTGATCAGATCGCCAGTCAATCAAACTCCCGGCAAATGTTTTTTTTTTACATTTTATACACCCCCACCCCCGATGAAACCGGTATTACCGGTGTTGTCACAAGTCGATTAATCGAATCGAAATCGAATCGGACTGGGAAAAAATGAATCGTTAGATTAATCGATGCATCGAAAAAATAATCGCTAGATTAATCGTTTAAAAAATAATCGTTTATCCCAGCCCTAGTGTTGACTAACAAAGGTTACTAAAGTAATCCCAAGCCCATATTCATGATATCCATTACAGATGAATGATGTTTTTAAGTTTTGACGTCTGAGGGATCAGAGATCACATGCATTCAGAAGGGGTTTTTGTCTTGCCATTTACACACCGAGATTTGACCAGATTCCTTGAATCTATTAAATATATTGTGCACTTTAGAGGGTGAAATGCCCAAAATCCTTCCAATCTGTCTTTGGGGAACATTGTTCTCAAAGTGCTGGATTATTTGCTGAAGCATCTGTTGGCAAGTGTACAAGTCTGGGACTATCTTTGCTCTTGAAGGACTAGGCTGTTTTTGGGAACTCCTTATATACTATGACACGATTGCCTCACCTGTTTAACATTTCCTGTTTCAAATTGCCTTGTATTCTAACTCGTCAAATTGTTATTAGTCTTTAATTGCCCACGTCTCAAATTTTTTGGAGCATGTTGCAATAATCTGATTTTAAATGACTGTGTTTTTTGAAAATATAATGCTATTCACAAGGAAAAACATCATATGTTTAGTTGTAGTGCTTTCAATATAGCAAAGGGTGAATCTAATTTACAAAGCACTCTTCATTTTTCATACTGTCCCAACTTTTCGGAATTGGGGTTGTATGCTGCATACAGTAAACTGTAATGTATACCTTGAAGACATGAGGGCTAGGTTAGTGCGGTAAGCACAGGACAGAGTGATAGTGCCTATCGGTGTGCCCACAATACCCACTCGCACTGTCTGGAACCCTACAATGAGAAAGAGAGCGAGAACATAAACACAAAAAAGATTTGCCATCTTATATCTCTTTAAATAATTGTTCTCAGTAAAAATAACATTACCTTCCCCAAGACCTGTCAGCTGAACATTCCCAAAATAAATCCTACAAAAGAGATTTTAATAAGATAGTTATAAAGATCCTGTGATAATAAAGAGGTTCTATGAAATTATTTATTAGGTATTATGTGACTTTGTGAAGTGTAGAAGTGTGTGTAGAGTAAATCTGTGTGTAAAAAAGTGTGTTGTATACACTAAAAAGAGTGGTAACCTGCATTTGTTACCTCAAGGATCTATCTTAAGTTGATCTAACACATCAAATGTATATTGTTCGTGTTACCTAATCTGTCCGTTTGATTAAGTCAGATGAAATACAATTTTTGACTGGAATAAAACAAGTTAATTTAGATGCATCCACATGAAACACACTTTTATGTTAGCTAACAATTTTTTTTATAGTGTACAAGTGTGTGAGACCTGAGCAGATGTATGATGTACCTGTACAATATGACGTAATCGTGTCCTTGTTTACGTGAAAGCTTGTAAGCAGGTGTCACCCTGGTGATGGCCAGTAAAGACTTGAGCAGCAGAGACAGCCGATTATAAACTGTATAGGACACTTTATTGTCCTTATCACACCTGGAAATATAATTTACTATAAGCAATAAAGTATTGATAAGGTATAAATTGACTTGATAATGTATCTATCTGTAGAGCATGTGCATACTTTTCATTCATTTCCAAACACCATGTTTCCAGCTCCATGGAGTCGCCCTGCAAAGGTGAACACAACAATAATACCCAAGTAAGCACTTCTTTACTAAGCGAGCCGTTTAATGTATTTTTTATTAACATACTAGTATCAAATCAACTGTGAACTGAAAGAAGTACTAAACCTCTGAGGTTTTGAGGGAGATCTCCACACACATAGACCGCCCGAGGCCAGGCAGCTGTCCGGCAAGAGCTTTTTTTGCCTCATGGGTCACCTCAGTGATGTCTTTTATTGCCAGATTAAACTGAGAGAGATCATTAAACACACACAGATCTGATATTAGCTATGACATAAAGGAAAATATGGCCTTTGTCTGAGGAGTGTCCTGGACATGTTTTACCCAGTCTGAACCTGTTGGTGATGAAGATGAGCATGTGCCTGTCTTTTCCCCAAGTCGGGCTTGAACTATGATTTGCACTGTCTGAAAGACACACATCACAAAAGGGAAATAATCACCCTGTTGACTGGGATACCAGCTTTCAAAAATGCAGCCTTTGTGTTATTATTATTATTTGAGTGGTCAATGAAGATACCTTCAATGCAAAGAATTTTATGAATTTATCCAAGTCTTTCTTGTCCTGTGGGCTCAGATCAATATCCATTGTCACCTGAGACACAATATAAAGCAAGAGAGCTTCCTCACTAAGCAGTAAAAAAAAAAAGATGCACAAAATATTGAAAATCAGATCAAAGTACTGGTAAAAATAAACACAGACAGATTATAGAGAGTGATGTAATTTAACTGTCTAAGCATTTAAAAATGTACATAATGAAAAACAAGACTGAGATGCAAACTCATGAGAGGTGAAAATAGTGAGAAAATTATTGGCTATGAAAAGTTTGGAATACTGTACATATTTTGCTCTTATGGAAATAAATTGGTACTTTTACTCACCAAAGTGGCATTCAACTGATCACAATGTATATTCAGGACATTAATAACGTGAAAATGTACTATCACAATTTGAAAAAAATCATTCTTAAACTACTTCAAAGAGTTTGCATAAAAAAATCCTCCACGTGCAGTAATGACAGCTTTGCATATTCTTGTCATTCTAGCTGTCAGTTTGTCCAGATACTCGGTGATATTTCACCCCACACTTCCTGTAGCACTTGCCATAGATGTGTCTGTCTTGTCGGGCACTTCTCACCTTACAGTCTAGCTGATCCCACAAAAGCTCAATGGGATTAAGATCCTTAACACTCGTTTACAATTATCTATTGTCCAATGTCTGTGTTTCTTTGCCCACTCAAACCTTTCCTTTTTATTTTTCTGTTTCAAAAGTGACCTTTTCTTTGCAATTCTTCCCATAAGTCCTGCACCCCTGAGTCTTCTCTATACTGTTGTACATGAAACTGGTGTTGAGCGGGTAGAATTTAATGAAGCTGTCAGCTGAGGACATGTGAGGCGTCTATTTCTCAAACTAGAGACTCTGATGTACTTATCCTCTTGTTTAGTAGTACATCTGGCCTTCTACATCTCTTTCTGTCCTTGTAAGAGCCAGTTGTCCTTGAAGACTTTAGTGTACACCTTTGTATGAAATCTTCCATTGTTTTTTTTTTGTAATTTCAAGCATAGTATAGCCTTCATTCCTCAAAACAATGATTGACTGACGAGTTTCTAGAGAAATCTGTTTCTATTTTGTCCTTTTTTACCTAATATTGACCTTAAGACATGTCAGTCTATTGCATACTGTGGCAACTCAAAAACAAAGATGATGTTAAGCATCATTTAATGAATAAAATAGCTTTCAACTGTGTTTTTACTATAATGGCAAGTGATTTTCTAGAATTCAATTATCAATTTATCATGACTACTCAAGGATAAGGTGTTGGAGTGATGTCTGCTGGAAACTTTTTTCAAATAGTGATGGTGCTGTTACATCAGTAATGTCCTGACTATACTGTGTGATCAGTTGAATACCAATTTGGTGAATTAAAGTACCAATTTCCTTCCGAAACAGTAAAATCTTTACATTATTTTAACTTTTGGCCGCCAGTGTATATTTTCAGTTGATTTGTTTGTTGTATTTAAACGTTTTTGCTGTGTTTTAAGCTTTGTTTTTAAGTGTTTAAGCTCATAAAGTAAAGTAACATTTCCAGTTATTTTAATGGGGATCATGTAGAGAATTTTACCAAACAATTTGGGCAAATTAGCTTCAGAAAAGGTTACTGATCTGAAAGGCGAGCAGTTTGCATCCCTAACAAGAACTCTGTGTCAACTTAAAACCACCATCTCACTCGATTCTGAACGGCAGATTTTTAACACAGTAGACCTGCCATTTGTTAGCGATCGTCAGTATGTCAAGGGACGTAGCAACTTGTGCAGTCAATGCTAACGCTTTAGCAAAACAAGCACGTACTTACAGCTCATCACAGAGTCGAGATCAGCTGTTAACTCTTCAAATACGATATTAACGGTGTCATACACTGATGGCTGACTGTGGGTAACGATACAATACTATCTAAAACGAACCTCTATGTTTCAAGAATCACGTCATATGTCCAAAACGTCCCACACTGACAGGCGCCCCATTTTTGTTTATTTTGCTTGTTTGGCCAGGTCAGGAATGACGTGTTCGCTTTACCGATAAAACGACGCCACTTTCGTTATATTATGAAATGTGAATGTTAAAATTCAAATAATAGCTTTACCTAAGTACATAATGATTTAGCTTTATTTATTTTTGTCATGTGAATTATTTTAATTCGTATTCCGCTATCTCAAAATGTAATGCCAAATCGTCTAATTTAAATGTCGAAAGTGCATCTCGTTAACAGGAAAACTGCGACGTGACGTCACATTTCAATGTCGGCGTACGCAAACAAACTGTCTGTGCTGGTAATGAACAACGTGTTTTAAATTAAACCAGATCGTTTTAAATAGTTTTATGCCTAGATAAATATAAAATTAAAATTTTCAATGTTATATAATTTCTTTCAAGGGTTGTTTGCGTTCGGGTTGTCTAAAATATTACAGTGAGTTCGATATACTAGCATAGAACATGTAACTAGCTCACTTCAATTATGTTTTCTAAATGCTGCTTTAATGTGCGATGTGAACAAGATATTATCGGGATTATGTTTAGCAGCCCTATGTTAAATAAGTAAAACGAGGCCCAAATACACTTTGCTGTAATTCACTGCTATTAGATTCATATGTATCGTTGAAAACTAGACTAATTTATTTGAGTGTAGTATTGTGGTTTTGTTATTGACATCACATTACAAGACTTTTAATTTCCCTTACTGACATTCACATGTGCCATTTGACCACAGGTCCTCCTGAATGACTGACGCGTGGAATGGCACTCTCTATTGCCATCCTAGACTGTGACTTACTGCTGCATGGTCGTGGGCACAAAACACTTGATCGATTTGACATTGAAACGGTGTCAGATGAGTTTCTGCTGACCACGTTCGGTTTCCCACGTGAGTTCATTTATTATCTAGTGGAACTGTTGAAGGACAGCTTGTTGAGACGCACACGGAGGTCACGAGCTATCAGGCCAGATGTACAGATACTTGCTGCCCTGGGATTCTACACAACTGGGTCCTTCCAGAGCAAGATGGGAGATGCGATTGGCATCAGCCAGGCCTCCATGAGTCGCTGCGTTTCTAATGTCACTAAAGCACTGATTGAGAAAGCACCTGAGTTTATTGGCTTCACCAGGGATGAGGCCACCAAGCAGCAGTCCAAAGAGGAGTTTTACAGAATGGCAGGAATTCCTAATATCTTGGGTGTAGTGGATTGTGCACATATAGCCATTAAAGCACCCAACGCAGATGACTCTTCCTATGTAAATAAAAAGGGATTTCACTCAATCAACTGCCAGATAGTATGTGATGCCAGAGGCTTGCTGCTTAGCGCTGAGACACATTGGCCAGGCAATCTGACAGACAGAGCTGTTTTTAAGCAATCCAGTGTTGCAAAACTTTTTGAAGAGAAAGATAATCATGAGGGCTGGCTTTTAGGTGAGGCCCCTAGTTTTGGTATCCATTCTCTTTTAAAAAAACAAAAAAACATTTCTGAATAGTCTTGAAGTATTATAATGTGTTAGTGAGCCTTTAATATTTTCTCTCATGCAGGCGATAACCGTTACCCTCTAAAGAAGTGGCTGATGACTCCGATGCAAAATCCAGAGTCCCCTGCTGACTACCGCTATAATCTGGCCCACACGACCACACATGAAATTGTGGACCGCACATTCCGAGCCATTCAGACACGTTTCCGTTGCCTGGATGGGGCAAAGGGCTACCTGCAATACTCCCCAGAGAAATGTTCCAATATCATCCAGGCCTGCTGCGTGCTACATAACATTTCCCTGCAGTCTGGCCTTGATGCCTGGACGTTTGAGAGGACTGAGATCACAGACCAATCAGAAGAGGATGTCGATCCCACTGACACTGTTGATCCAGAGGCTTTGAGAGTTAGACAAGAACTTATTCAAAACCATTTTGGTTAGGACAGAATATGGGATTCATTATTTCCCGATGCTGTATGCTTTCTTCTAATATGCTGTTGTCTTCCTGTATGGCAAGATTTTGAAGTTATAATTTGTACTCTGTCATGGTCCTTATGAACTTTATGTATGAATTTATTTAGTTTCAGGAATGAACACCATGATAAACAAAAGAGGAACTGTTTTTTTTTTTTTTGTTCAGTTTGAGATTTCTAGTTAAAAATTATAGCTCTGCAAAATGAAGGATCAATAACTCATCACAACAATAAATAACATAACATTAATGCAAAGGATATCATTATTTTAAAAGTTGCTTCAAGTACCTTTAAATTGCTGTCATTCCAAGCAAATTTCTTGCAAATTATTTATTTACTGATATGTTTTCACAATGCTAACTAGGAATTCAATTAACTTATCCACTGTTCAGCAATGTTGGGAAGCTACTCAAAAAGTAATTCACTACAAATTACTAATTTTCTAAAATTTTTACCAGATTACTGACTTTAATGATTACTTCATGAAAAATGTGATCACATTACTGATTACATCTAATTTACTTTCTAACACTTCACAGGAAATCTTTTGTTTTTCTGCTTGACTAATTAAAAAAAGAATGTCTATATTTTCACTATCCATTGACTCGTTAAGTGGTACAGTACACGCCCTTAAGATGTCACAGAAATTCAAACAGTTGTTCATATTAATGTAATTCATGTTTTAAATGCATTCTACATAATATTATTTTAGAATTATAGTATGTGTAACCAAAGTCCCTTACAAGGAAAGTCAGTCCACTTGCTCCCAGGCAGCTATTTCCTATGTAAACAAGTGGCATAAAGTACAATGTGGAAAGACCAAAATCTCCAAAACGGTTGATCAACATTACGATAAAATAACATTTCAAATAAGCAGTAAAATCTGACAACAAGGGTAAAATAAATTGTGCTTCTTAGTTCAGATCACGCTAAAACTCCTGTTTTTTCAGGCTGGTCCAGCTAATGGGCATGCTCTTTTTCGAGTTAGCTGACCGGCGATGTCTGTAGCTGAATATGATCGGGGTTCCAATTTCTCTCATTCATTTGAATTACTCTGTCTGCGGCTAAAGATTCTGTGGTGTAACCCATGTAGTGTACTTTAAGTATTTAGGTTAATTTAATTGAAAGGTCAGTAACGGTAATCTGATTACAATAATTAGACATGTAATTCGCCACACTACTTTTAGTACTTTAAAAGTAGTTAGGTTACAGTAATTAATTAATTTGTAATTAGATTACACCAAACACTTCTGTTCAGAAACGCTTAACTGACATATTCAGAGTTAAGTTGCCACTGGTGTGCTTTTTCTGAGTATATACCAGTGCAAAAATACAAAGCTTTTCATTTTAGCCCGGGTTAATTAATGGTTTTGTTGGCGGTGAGATCTGGCTGCTCCAGAGGCTAGGTTGTCAAAGGCGATAAATCAGCTGGTTGTTTAATGAGTCTCGCAGTTTAGTCCTGTGATGAATGTGTGGAATAAACAGACCGCGGTGAACAACGACGCCCTGTCCTTTGTGTGTGTGTGTGTGTGTGTGTGTGCGCGCGCGCTTTTTCTAATATATTTTCTAAAGAGAGAGAGAGAGAGAAAAAAAAAACCTGGAGTCAGCTGGGTTTACATTGTATCACCGCTTACCTCAAGAGTCAAGAGACATGAACACCATGACATAGAACAAAGCGCTTCTCGTTTGGGTGTTGCCAGACGGGTTTGTTTTGCAATAACTTGCTGGAGCAAAGTAAGTATTACTAGGGGACTTTGTTTCATTCTTTGACATGTTGACCATGCCGCATTCTTCTTGAGCGCGAAAGGAAAGCAACTTGAGAAAAATAACCTGTTTTTAAATTACAATTCGATTTTTTTTTTTTACATCTGAATACTTCGGAAGGTGTTAATATTATTCAGATGTAATGCTGTCCACGTGTCTTGAACTTTATCAACAGTGATCATGACAGAATCCATACGAAAGATGATGAGGGCGAAGTTGGTGGTGCTGGGAAGAGAGAACTGTGGAAAGACAGGTAACACTGCAAACAATGAACCATAATGGACTTTATTAACAACACATAGTGAAGATTACTTTAACTTACTCTGTTTCCCTGTTTATCTCTAGCTCTGTGTGTCAGATTCATTACCAAACGTTTCATTGGAGAATATGAACATAAAAGAGGTAAGTAAAAGAGCACGAGTTTATTCTCAGGAAACCAGACAAGAACATATACATGTCCCATTTTATTAAGAAATCAAAAGAAACAAATAAGAAATTATATTTAGCAAATAAAAAATAAAGATTACATTGTGACAATAACTTTCATGACAGTTATGCACATTTTACCCCCGAATCTCATTACCGAAATGCAAAACAAATATAGATTTTCACTACTGCAAAATTATTTTTATTTTAAATTGAATGGTATTCATACAGCAGAGTAATTTGCCCTCATATTGCTTTTCATGTTTGCTGATTTTAATGTAAAAGAATCATCTTGTTTTTAAAAATCTTGTTTTTACTGAAATATAGTCTTATGAAAGTACAGTGGTATGGTAATGACAATAATAATTGAACATTTTTAAATGGTAAAAGTTAAACATCCGGACGTGTAACAGTTATGAGAATTGGACAGGTAAAATGTGATTTACTGTTCAGAAAATAATGTCACACTGCAAAAACTCTTAATGGGCATAATTGAAGGCTTCATTTTAATATTTGTTTGTATGATTTGGGGTGAAATGTGAACTTTTCTTGACAGGTTTCATAAAAATCACCCAATAGGATTAACGCAATTAAAGGATAGTTCACCCCAAAATTAAAATGTTCTCATCATTTACTTGCCCTCATGCCATCCCAGATGTGTATGATTTTATTTCTTCTGCTGAACTCAAATGAAGATTTTTAGAAGAATATTTCAGCTCTGTAGGTTCTTACAATGCAAGTGAATGGGAACCAATATTTTAAAGCTACAAAAAGCACATAAAGGTAACATCAAAGTAATCCATAAGACTCCATTGGGTAAATCATGTCTTTAGTAAGATATGATATGTTTTTACTATAAATTTTCCTCCTTGCTGGTAGGTGGCAATATGCACAAAGAATGCAAATCATCAAAAACAAAATTAGGATATGAAAGTGAAAGAGAAGATTTAAGTAAAAAAGAGCTTAAATATTGATCTGTTTCTTATCCTCACCTATCAAATCACTTTAGAAGACATTAATTTAACTACTGGAGTCATATGGATTAATTTGTTTCCTTTATGTGCTTTTTGGACTTCAAAGTACTGGCCACCATTCACTTGCATTACATGGACCTACAGAGTTGAAATATTCTTCTAAAAAAAAAAACATTTGTGTTTGAAGAAGAAAGTAAGTTAGACAAATCTGGTATTGCACGAGGGTGAGTAAATAATTAGATATTTTTTCATTTTTGGGCGAACTAAACCTTGAAATGCATAAACTGATGCTCTATATTGACTCAACATATCTCCATGCAGAATGTAGCACAAGCAGTGTTTTTTAACACTAATTTCACTTTCAAGTTCTGTGCTCTTATCTGCATTGTATGACATGCCATATATTTTGTGTGTGTGTCTCTTAGAGGTCACCTACAGGTGTCAGAAAATGGTGGACAAAGAGCCGATTGAGCTGGAGATTTTAGACACTGTTAATAAGGTACAGCATGCCTGAGATTAGATCTGATGAGATCTTCCTTTGTTGTATTCTGTCCCTTACCAATTAAGGGGCTGCTGTGCAGCTGTTGTTTTACAGGCATATTTATCCACCATTAAAAAGAAAGACAGTGAGATGATCTTTCCCCGTTAAACGGCTGATGAGACACAGGACTCTCAGATCCATTCCATTCCTTTCATGTCTGTTGTGCTGAATCTCTGGCTGGATGAGGGACTTTAGCAGCCCTCGTCAGCCATTGATCATGTTATACAGTAGAGCGGCACTTGTTAATTCACTAGCTGAAGTATTACCATTTGTGTGAGTGTTTTAGAGAGGCAGAATGATTTGGGGGTATTTCAGTCACGTCCTGAATGCTCCAGGCTGGAACTCGCTGTCAGAATCACATCTGTGAAAGATGTTCTAGATGTCCTTCGCCTCAATCCAGCATCTCTCACATTCACTAACCTCATCACATGCAAGAAATGAAGAGATATTCAAATGTGGGAATCTGAGCTGTATGTGTGTGTATGTTTAGGAGTGCATAGGACCTTCTTCCTCTCTGGAAAGCTCCATTAAATGGGGTGACGGATTTCTAATTATGTATTCCGTCATGGATCGTAGCAGTTTTGAAGCAGTGTCGCGCCTTAAGAGACTGATTGACCACATTAAACAGACACTCGGTAAGGCTGAACTCCAATCAAATTGTGGGTGTGTATAATCACTACAGAAGCGTATTAATAATACTGTGTTTTGTTATGTGTATGGTCCCGCCAATTAGCAAATCGCAATGTTATCCATGAGTATGACTCACATTGCCTTAATACAGGCCAGGGGTGTCCAAACTTTTTCAGTCGGGGGCCAAATGCAGAAAAAAAATAAGGTGCCGCTGGGCGCATCCCTGTAATAATTTAAAAAAGGGCTAGAAGCTACTAGATATGCCAATATGCAGAATCTTTATAGTGTACACTTAATATTAGTATTAATCATAATTTGTGCTCTATGGTATGGTAATCAGTTTAATAAAATTATTGATGCGAGGTATCGGGAAATTTTAACAAGAGTAAAGTATGAGTAAAGTATCTAACCTGATGTCAATCCTTTAATAAATGCATAATTCTTTCTGGGTGTCGCTTCATCCTTAGAAATAAGGAGTATCCAAACTTCAGTTGAACTCCGCCAGTCGATGAAGCTGGAGACGACACAGAGTGCACTAGCAGAGACGATGCACTGTGAATAGCAGCTACACGTTATAGTGGCATCCAGTGCTCAGAATATTCATTTCATATAATTTCTCTTTAGCGGGCCTAATCCAGTTCTAAAATCTCACAGAGGCTGCATCTGTTTTAATATGTCTCAATTCAGAGGTTTCACCTCCTGCATGAACTCATGACTTTCTTAAAATAGTACACGGCAGTCAATGACTACGTGTTTGTAAATCCAAGACCGGAAGATACATCAAAAGTGATATAAAAGAGTGAGAGTCCATCACAACTCTGTAGGCTTTTATGATGCCATCCATCACCAGGTGCTGTCATTTTAATGGTAGTCTGTTCTCCTTCAGTACTACAGCCTTCATTTAGTGTGTGTGTGTGTGTGTGTGTGTGTGTGTGTGTGTGTGTGTGTGTGTGTGTGTGTGTGTGTGTGTGTGTGTGTGTGTGTGTGTGTGTGTGTGTGTGTGTGTGTGTGTGGGTGGGTGGGTGGGCGTGGTGGGCGGTTGGATTGGTCAGCTTGTGGGGATCAGCCAAAATGTAAAATATTCCGGGTCTAATGCAAGTTAAGCTCAATCGACAGCATTTGTGGCATAATGTTGATTTACACAAAAATGTATTTGACTCGTTCCTCCTCGAAATAAAGGACAAATTTGGGTTACATTGAGGCACTTAGAATGGAAGTGAATTACGGTCAATATGTAAACATTAAAATACTCACTGTTTCAAAAGTATAACCACAAGACATAAACAATATGTGTGTTAACATGATTTTAGTGTGATAAAATCACTTACTAACCTTTTCTGTGTAAAGTTATAGCCAAATTTACAACTTTGCAATTATGACGTAATGCTGTAAACCTTAAAACGATTGGAAAATCAATGATTTAAACAGCTTTACAGCTCAAATAATACATGCGTTTTAACAGAAGAATTAATATACGTATTTTAATAAAATTATAAGCTGCACATTTCAATCTTTTAAACACTCCAAAACTGGCCCCATTCACTTCCATTGTGTCTCACTGTAACCTCAATTGTTGCTTTTTATTTTTAAGAAAACAAGGATCTAGTTGAAATAATTTTTTGTGCTAATCAACATTTTGCCACAAATGCTGTTGATTAAGCTTATCTTGTATTTAACCTGGAATATTCCTTTAATAAACATACGTAATGATGGAAGTCTTAATGAAAATGTAAAAATGATAAAGGTTTATGTGAGGGTTTAGTAGGTGTAGAGTTAAGGGATAGAAAATCAATCAATCAAAAAGTCAATGGAAAGTCCTTGGTAAAAAATAAAATACAAATGTTGTGTATGTGTGAATTCAAGGTATTCCAACAGTGATTGTAGCCAATAAATGTGACATGGAGTATGGGCGCTTGGTGAGGACAGATGAGGGTCAGGCTTTGGCCTCAGATTTAAGGTCAGTACACTCTGCTACTGTATCTCTGATGACTGCACACATTCTTTAACCAAACTGACAAATCAGAGCAGATTTAATTTCTCTCATTTAACCTAATTGCACAATGAGAACATGGATATGGATGAAACATGCAAGCTGACTCAAACTTTTTTACTTGGAAACTGCACTTTTGTTATTACTATGGTATCTTGATATGTGTTTTAAAATATAGTTTCACTGGTTTGGTGGTGGTGATACAGGTGCAGTTTCTTTGAGCTGTCTGTTGCAGAGGATACTTCTGCAGTGGAGGCTGCGTTTGGGCAGCTGGTGCGTGAAGTGCGTGTGGAGTTTCAGCGCCACCTGCTGGCTATGGACAAGCGATCACGTATGCTGCAGATGAGACATGCACTCAAAAACAAACTAACAAGGAGTAAAACCATGCAGTGGTGACCAGAAGGACTAAATACATTTAGCAAATCTGACCTAGGTATTCACTACAGTAGTGCTCATATCTTACATGACTACCTTTTCAGAAAGGAATAACAATACAGAACCAATAAGTGCCTTCTGGATCTCCAAATCAGTGTGTGTGAGTATTTAATGCAGACAGCTTAAAGCAGCAAAATGTAGTAGTGTGTTTTAAAGGTGCAGTGTGAAATTTCTGTGCCACTAGAACCACCAAAAAGAATAGCAAAAATAATGAAATTTGTGTTTTCAAATTGGTGTCCCAAACATTCCATTGCATTGTTCATAAAACAAATGGTTGCCAGTTTTGTAACCCACTTATTTTAAGTGTGAGAAGTCATGTAGGCCTATGTGTATTTGTCATTGCTGGGCTAATTCTTAGGCTGTGCTTGTCTAGAATTAATAAGTTATGCCTAAAATGGCAAATGATGTGCATCATGGCAGAAGATCTGTGTATTTACTGTGCATTAGCACATTGAGAATCAATGGGTTCATCCAAAATCTGAAACATTTAGTATAATTTTATTTTAGTATGGTTGGCAGTGATTGGATGATGCTGGCCATTACTTTGAATCAGAATTAATCATGCTAAGTTATGATGTGATGTTTGTTATGTCTCAAAAACATGAATAACCAACACTCATAGAAACATAATAAACAAGTTGATAATTAATCTATGTTTACATATATACATATTTTATATATATACTTTCTATAGCTTGGTATTATTACAAATTTCAGAACTTAGTCCCTCTGCCACATATGTTGCTATACATTTTTAGCAATAATTTTGTTGTTTTCGTTTTTTTGCATGTTTATTAGGTGCTACTTGTTACAAATCAAAAAGGGAAATGGAAAATGCGCACAGCAGTAACGCTCAGGTCTCAGGATGTTAAATGTATAGTAGTTTGACAATGACAACATCTGATTGTTTCTTCACTCATATGATGTTCTAACCAAAACAGAAATTAAACCATGAAATTAAACAATTCAATTTACAATTTTATTTAGCAAAAATGGTAAAAAATAAATAAATAAATACAAATTGATCAAATGCTCCAGTATAACCCAACCTCCTCAACAGAATGAAATTCATGAAGTTATATATTCAAATAACTTACATAGATTCTATGGGAAAAGGTAAACAGACATCAGGCAACACACAAGATCAACAAATTAAACATACAAAGTGTAAAACAGTGAACAGAACAAAAGAGCAATACACGTCCTTTTTAAAAACTATTATGAAAGAATCTAGACACTTTTTACAACAAATTAATGTAAATTGTGTTCTTAATTTATATTTTAGAACACATATTCGTTGCAATAATTTATCCTTGATTTTAGGGGTTTATCAACCTGAATGAGGTAACAGCATGAGGTGTAAGACTGTGGATCTTCATTAGCCTTATCATGCTTATCTTGACAACATGAACAAAAGCCTGAGCTCTCAGTAAACACTTTAAAATCTGAGAAATCAGATTTCACACACTTAATCTCATCAGAGAACATCTGTCACTCAACCACTGTCAGTCCTATTAGCCACATCTGGCCTTAGGATTCTTGGCCCTAGGAGAACAGGAGATGACATTTGCAAATGTCACAGCTGATGAGCATTTGTGTAAGGGCTCTTTCTTTTTAATGCACTAGATTACCAGAATACCACTAAACAAGAAATACTTCTCTAGATGTTGCTTTGGAATTTCCACAAGTGTGATAGAAATTTCAAATGAATGTGTGAATAATTCTGTATTTCTATTGAAATATCGTATCCTTTTGAAAGAGCATTTGAAAATTCTGATGCAAAGTAAACTGAGGGGCAGATGCCCAGATAATCAGACTGGGATAGAATAATTTAACTAAAAATAAAGTCTTCTTTTATATATATATATATATATATATATATATATATATATTTTTTTTTTTTTTTTTTTTTTGAAAAAAAAAAAAAAAAGTAAATTAATTAATCAGCAATTTGTTTTGTGTTTCGTTATAAGAGGTAAGCACTTAAAAGAGTTCTTATGTAGTTATGTGTAGTGGTTAGATTCACTATAGGCAGTGCAGGCACTGTCCTCACAGCCAGAATTATCAGATGACAAAGTAGGTTCAAATTCCTAAATGGGAAAAAACTCCCTCATTGTGCTGACAACTGGTTCTAAGACACTGACAAGTCATAACACTAAAATGAAACAGCCTAACATATTCTATAGAACTTAAGGCAACCAATCCACAGAGGCTACTGCAGGCTAGAACCACATGTGCAGCATTGAAAACAAGAACATGTACACACTCACAAACCTGAAATGAAGATATAAACACTGTATATAATTCTGTCTTCTGTCAACAGCAATGCATTCCCAGTGTGTTTGACACCACTGGGATTCTGGGTTATTTAATGTGCTTTCACAATAGAAATGTCATTTTGATACATGATACAGTTTTCAACCAACCATGGCTGTTTCTGGGGCAGCCATTTATGTTAGAGGTGGTCTGGTGTGTTAAGTCTGTGCTTGTTACACACTGTCTGAAATACAGTGGTGAGAGAGCATCAATATCTCTGATATGGTTAGAGTAATGCAAAATATAAATAATAATGTAATAACAGAAGCCTCTTAGTGGTGGAGACAATGGTAAAATTGCGGCCCTAGGCATAGCACATATGCCCCATTGTGTTGTGCTTTAGGGTAGGTTTACAGAACAGTGTTAACACCTAGTAAGACGACACTGAAATGATACAGAACAGAAGCCCTTATTTTGGCCCATAAGCATAACATTGCTGGCACACTGGTTTTATGGGATTTTTTTTGACGGCATGTGTGCAAGTCTATCTTAATATTTTTCATTGTTTTAAGGAATCAAAGTTCTTGGACAAGGCATGAAACCCCTGCTACACTGGTGATAAAAAGTCCTCTTGATGTGGATATGGACTTCCATGAACCATAAATGATGTGAGATCAGCAAATCTCAAATCATCCCTTCTGTTAAAAATCATCCGTGACTTATATGGAACTGCACTCTCATTAAATCACCACTGTTTAGTAGATAAGGCATGGTTATAATTGACCTCACAAACACTTCAGGACTGACACTACAAATACTAATCTACTTCTCTTAAATATCTATTTAATCTTATAAGTATATAACATAAAATAACAGTTCCCTGTGGCACTAATTATTTGGCAGAACAGAACTAATTAATATTTTTGTTAAAAAAAAAACTACAAATAATGTGTTTAAAAATATATTTACAGAAATGTTTCAGCTTTTAAGAAGCCAAGAATTAGACAAATGCTAATGACAGCAGTGAATTCTCCAGCGGAACGCCTGGAAGACCTGTATTTCTGTTAGTGTGTGATAACCTGTTTTGAGCTTCATGTTACGCTCTGATGCCCTAGAATTAGACACAATAACTCAAAACTAGACAAAACAACTGCACCTTGGTTGCATTTCACAAACAGACTGAACTCTTCATATCTCCATATCTTATGTCTTAGATCAGAGCTAGGAAGCTGTGCTACTCAACTACCAGAGGGCTGCAGGAACAAGACCTGCATCCAATCCTTCAGAAGCTTTCTCTTTCAGAGGTGCTATGGCAACAGTATCAGGCACACAATGGTGTGATATCTTTAGATTTTATTACTCTTTTATTTTATTTTCTATATCATTATTCTTTGTAGAAATATTTTCAGTGTGCACACATTAGCATACACATTGCTGGTACTTTAGGAACCTCCTTCCTGCATGTAGTAAATGGCACTATGGATTTTCTTTCCCTCAAAGATACAAGAGATGAAACAAAAACACAGAACAACAATACTGTTAACTGGCACACTTTGGGCAGCAACTATGGTGGGGTAGCTGATGCTATTTTACCCCCTCCGTCACTCCCGTAAGGGGTACGATTGGGCCGAGAAGGGGCTGTGGGATGACGCTGAGGTCACTGTTGATGTTTCTATGTTTCTTTATATTTTCCTCCCCTGCGGACACTGCTCCGTTGGTACTGGGAAGCCCCTGGTTGCTGCTGTTATTGCTGAAGGCTGTGATGTTTGCATTAGTGGGTTCACTCCTGATTCTGGACATGCTTTTTATATGTGTGCTCTCTTCAGTGCCCTCACTGCTAGTGTTGCTCTTTGCGTTTGTAGCATCAGTCTTAATTGTGTTATTATTTGTGCTGATTTGTTTGACGGGATCGTTTATGTTTGAAAGAGTGCTAATTATCACCATAGCTTCGGAGGAGCGTGTTGAGTTATTCGTGTTATTGTTTGTGTCTGTAGTGACTGCATAGGAGCTGCTGGGTTTGGAAGCTCCATTGTGGGACATATCTCCATTAGCCATGCCTACAGGGGAGATGAGTGCCTGGCAAGGGTGGGGGGACAACTGGATCCCTCTGATCAGATGGACCAGCCCTCTAATTTTCTCCAGTGAAACCTCCATCTCCATCTGTTGGGCCATCACGCCGTTTTTGCTGTCCATACATCTCTGTGCCGGGAGAGGAGACAGTGCTGACTCACAACCCAAATCACATTAGTTTATAGTTACTGAATTCAGGCCTTTTTTTGTCTTATGTGTCACAGTGATGTAATGAGTATAACTTATTGCACTTGAGCTAAGAATTTATCAACATTATGTGATAAAGAGAAGCACAAGTCTGGATCACTCGCTGTACTAATAACAGAATATTCGCTGAACTGTTCTCTCACCGTTATAGAGTGGCTGAGCTGTCCGACTTTCTGCTCCAGTGTCTCCCTCTCATCCTGCAGCTCTGTGCTCCATCTCATCAGACGATCTTTCTCTTCTTCTTTAGCTTCAGAGAGATTAGTGTATGTGTAAATATTAACTGTTCTTGGAAAGTTAGTAAAGGATCAGAGGTTTACAGGGGCATTTAATTAGAGGCTCAAACACAGTGAATCACACTTTGTGTTTTGATATTCTGTTTTGTTTTATTGTAGAGCATCACTCCCATCTAAAGCTATTTAACCACAGGGTATATCAATAATCAGATATACACTCACTGAGTACTTTATTAGGAACACCTGTATACCTACTTATTCATGCAATTATTTAATCAGCCACTCGTGTGGCAGCAGTGAAATGCATAAAACCATGCAGATATGGGTCAGGAGCATCAGTTAGTTTTCACATCAACCATAAGAATGGGGGAAAAAAGTGATCTCAGTGGTTTGGACCGTGGCATGATTGTTGGTGCCAGATGGGCTTTTTTGAGTATTTCTGTGACTGCTGATCTCCTGGAATTTTTTTACATACAACAGTCTCTAGAATTTACTCTGAATGGTTCCCAAAACAAAAAAATATATAGTGAGCGGCAGTTCTGCAGACAGAAACGCCTTGTTGATGAGAGAGGTCTACAGAGAATGGCCAGACTGGTTCGAGCTGACAGAAAATCTATGGTAACTCCGATAACTCACAGAATAGCATCTCAGAATGCACAAAATGCAAACCTTGAGGCGATGGTGTTACTAACAGAGCTCACTGAGTGTATATAAATCTCATATTTGTTTATATGTGTCAATGCAGGTGCCCTGTTATCAGTAAGAATGCTGTATGATGAAACTACTCACCTGCTTTATAAGAGATATAAGAATGGACAATAGCGAGTGTCCCTGGCCACTCAATAGAATCTTCCTTCTGCAGAATCTAAAAAAAAACTAGTGTGTAATTTAAAGTGTAATGAAATTCTATTTACAGTTTACATTCAAAGTGAAAAACAGGAACACTCATAATGAATGGACAAATGTTAAATCAAATTAAGTGGAAAAAAGAGGCTAACTAAACTTACAAAGTCTCGAGCAGTCTTGATGCAGATTTCTGGTTTTCTGTGAATTTGCCCTCTTGGATATTAGGGTGTTTTTGCTAATGACTGTATGTAAGGTTTAGCGTAGGGCTTTACATTTCTGTGGCATCACATCAATCCCTTTCTACTTTAGGCGACAGTAAAAACTTGGGGCACATCCACACTAATCTATTTTTATTAGAGCTGTCAGAATGAGCGCATTAAGGCATGCGATTAATTAAAAAAGTTAACGCGCTAATTTTCTAATTCGTGATTTACCGTTAATACGGCATAAACACTTGTGTGAAGGGCGAAACCTTTGTAATGTGTCCACCCAGAGTCATTACACTGATGCACACTTCACAAACAGACATAGCACCAGAGCCCTTCTACCAAGATGAGCCTACAAGCTTAGCATAAAATAGCATAACGCGGCAATCCCATTGACATTCTTTGGGCGGTACTGTCCTAATACTCACCTATGAAAGAGCCGCAGAGGTTATAATCTAAGTAAATAAAAGAATCTTTGACAGCGCTTCCCTGTCAGTTATAAAATTATGGAGAAAGGAGCACTTAGTGCTGTATGATGTAAAAAAACAAGCCCAGGTGGGACTTGTAAGGCACATTTTAATTACTACAGAAGCAGGTCAAGTCTTAACTATCACCAAAACGCAGAATGAGACATTTTTGTCTGGGAGTTCAAAGCTTGATGCCGGCATTGACGCTCTGACGCGAATCATGAATGCAGATTCACGATTGCTGTAACAAAGCAGAGAGCCAAAGTCTACCGGCAGATTAATATTGCAAAGGATGAGAGTTTAAGAGATTTAATGCCCATTGTAATGAATATGCAACCTATGTGGAAACTAGTTCTTTCAATTATTCAAACTTCCACTAAGACTTTGGGCAACGTTTAATGTTACTCTAATTGGTGCTATTTTAGTGCATTTCTTGTGGAAGGCTCTGTTTGGAAAATTTTAATAAAGCATTATATTGATGCATATAGTTTTGTTTTCTTTCCCAAGATGGAAATAAATGCATTTTGACAAGAAATTAAGTTTATATATATATATATATATTTATGTCAAATTTCAGCACTTTCAAAATCTGATAAATCATGATTAACTACAAAAAATTATGTGATCAATCACAATTTTTAAAAAAAATAATTGACTGACAGCACACATTTTTATTTGAAAACACATTGATTTAGCTACATTTACACTTCCCATTTACTAAAATGGAGACTTTAGAGAAAGCTCTCAATACCCAAATACTTCAGTTAGGAATCTGAAAACGATAGTTTCAAACTTAAACGGATTAGTGTGGACTTGGCATTCGGCTCATGGCAGTCTAGGCCATACACATGTGAGCAAGTATAACACATGAGAAGCTGTCTACTGCATCTATATTTACCAATCACAACACCAGCAGCTAAATACTGATTTACCAAAAACCTTTCAGTCTAAATGGCGCTAGTAAGCTGCTTCTTTGCCTTACATTTCATTAGTGGTATCAGATTTTGGTCAAATAATAACAATAAAATTAAAATGTATTATTAAAATGTACTAATATTAGTAGTCCAAGTACTGTTCCCCTTAGAGGACAGGGCAGGAATTTTTTTTCCTGAAATACTTTTGTGTGGCCTCGCAATAAGTTTAGCATGCCCTCTCAAAAGTTTGCATGCTCTCACAATACGTTTTGTGTACGCAATATGAAAGTTCCTGGCAAAAAATTCACACCCTGTCCTCTAAGGGGCTCCGTAGTTAAGGAATATAAATATCTATGAAGACTGCCTGCTTTGTAAGACCAATGACTAAAGTGAAACAAGATACAGAATGGGGAAAAAATGAAATGAATTATGAGAGTGAAAAGCAATTAATGTCTAATGATAAATGCTCCTCAGTTCCCTGAGACTCATAATTTACCTCCACTAGATGGCACCGGTAAGCATGGTGAACAATAGGAGAGGGAAGCCTAAATAGTGTCTCAGGAACTGTAGTGGACTATATCAGCTACTTACATCCCCTGCTGGGCTGGGGCTGGGTGTGGGTGAATGTGATGAAAGGGTGAGTGAGAGGGCATGGGAGAATGGGCTGCCCGCAGTGGGCCGCTGTTGTTCTGGGGAGGCAGAATGATGGCTGCTGGTGGTTGGGGGGAGGGGCCCCCACTCCACAATACTGCCGTTTTTAGAAAGGTGACCTAGGTGAGATGAAACAAAGGACAAAACAGAAAAGAAAAAGACAAAACATTGGTGTAACATACCTCTGACAAGCTGTCCTCATTGGCTAGGGTAGCACGAAGGAGGCGGGTGGGGGTGGTGTAAGGGTGGTTGGGAGGGAGAGAGCAACGTTAGATCACAAAGGAAGCTTTGCATGCTGGGTAACCACACATTCTGCAAAAAACTGGCCTTAGATGAGCTGATAAAGGCAGAAGGCATTACATTTGGCAGATGGGAATAAGAAATGCCAAAAACAAAGAAGGATCGGGGGCAAAGATTAAAAAAGCTTATCCAGGCATCAGGAAGCTTATTGATGTTATTTTCATCTAAGGATAACACAGATGCTGTCAAATATTAAGCCAAGCAAGACATTATAAGTGAATGTGCAGCGTCTTAAACCAACAGATATTGCACATTTATTTGTGTACTGGGCATTAACAGCAGAAGTAGATGTCCATCATCTGCAAGTATCTGTTGTAGTACTGTTATATTATAAAAGTAACCATATAAAGCAATTTAAACAACATTGTTGTTTAGTGAACCTAAAAATCGAATTAATCAGAAATAGTTTCTATAGCCGCTCAAGGACATTAAATAAACATGACCATACACAACTGAACAAGGAGGATTTCTGACCAACTTTCAAACAAATATATAAACAACCATAGCTTTTAAATGTAAGAGGCCTGACGATTTTGGTACTACTGATTCTGGTGTCAAATCAAATTATTACAATTATACTACACTTTCTGACAGAGATGTTTGCATCCCCTGTTAGCAATATTGGTTGTAATGAAAAGTAGCAATCTTTGGTCAATTGCCATGTTTAGTTTGAGTTTATTTATTCAAATTATAGAAATTATGAAACAGACGGAGTATGAGTAGTTAGGTGGTCTGTCCAATACAAGTACCATTGGTGCACTAACAATGCAGTATTGTAGCATCTTTAAGATGTTCAAAACTAGCCTAATTATGGATCTATATATTAGACTGAGAACATTTTCCAACAACTTTACAAATATATATACACTTTTACAGCAGCTTGAAAACAGTCATTATCCCACTTAACACACTGCAGGGTCATTTCTTCCTGTCTCACACACAATCTACATGGCCACTCCACAGCAGAGTGCCTGTGAGCACATTACATAATCAAACAGTCACTACTGCAGAATGTGCTTGTCTAAGAGACTGACTGATGGGATTAAAGCAGAGTGGATCAGTTCAGGTTAAGAGGTGTAAAAAAAAAGCTGTGGGTGATCAGGGATATTGGCCGTAATAAGCCCTGCAGAGGACAGTGAGGACAGCTGAGAATATCATCGGGGTCTCTCTTCCCTCCATCAAAGACATTTACAAAAAACACTGCATCCGCAAAGCAACCAGCATTGTGGATGACCCCACGCACCCTTTACACAAACTCTTCACCTTCCTGCCGTCTGGCAAAAGGTACAGAAGCAATCTGGCCCTCACGGCCAGACTGTGTAACAGCTTCTTCCCCCAAGCCATCAGACTCCTCAATACTCAGAGACTGGACTGACACACACACAGACATACACACACACACACACACACACACACACACACACACACACACACACACACGTGTCCTGAGTTGCACTTTAATTATTGTCACTTTATACCTGGCTGCTACCTCAATAACTGCTATGTGCATAGAACACTCATCTCATAGTAAATGTTTTTACAATGTTTACATTTAGCATATTTAGAAACTGTCATCTTTGCACTACTGTGTACTGGTCTCTCACTGTCTCTCACTGTGTCTATTGTCCTGTTCATTTTTAGTAATTTATTGTACTGTCCTGTACTTTTTGCACACGTTTGCATGTGCACTTTATATAGGTATGTTATTTAGTCTGTGTAGTCTCATGTGGTTCTGTGTTCCTATGTTGTTTTATGTAGCACCATGGTCCTGGAGGAACGTTGTCTCGTTTCACTGTGTACTGTACTAACTGTATATGGTTGAAACGACAATAAAAACCACTTGACTTGACTAAAGCACAGAACAATGACTACTGTTTTAATAATTTTTTTTAAGGGATGTTCACCCAAAATGAAAATGATCTCATCATAAACATGCCATCCCAGATGTTTATGACTTTCTTTCTTCTGCAGAAAAAAACCCCAAAGATTTTTAGAAGAATATCTCAGCTCTGTAGGTCCATAAAATGCAAGTGAATGGTGACTAGACCCTTCAAGCTCCAAAAATCGCATTAAGGCAGAATAAAAGTAATCCATAAGGCTCCAGTGATTAAATCTATGTCTTCAGAAGTAATATGATAGGTGTGGATGAGAAACTATAGTAAAGATATGAGATTTATAGTAAAAAAGTATTGAAATATAGATCTGTTTCTCACCCAAAGTAATGGCAGCACTTTAGAAGACATATTTTAAACCACCGGCGTCATATTGATTACTTTTATGCTGCATTTATGTGATTTTTGGAGCTTCAAAGTTCTACTCACCATTCACTTGCATTGTATTGAGCTGAAATATTCTTCTAAAAAGCTTTGTGTTCATCAGAATAATGTAATAAACATCTGAGATGGCATGAGGATGAGTAAATGTTGAGAGAATGTTCATTTTTGGGTGAACTATCCCTTAAAAGGAAAACAAAAGCTACATTTCAGACATGAATATCTGTGTTTCTGAAAGCTCATCACAGAAACAGTAGAAAAATGTGTGATATCTGTGCTTGTAAATTTGCATGTATGGTACCTAATTTGGGCACAGAGAGACGGTGTGATTGGCTGTACTTACCTCTCTTCCTGCTAGACTGGTTAATGGAACTCAGATATGACACTGAGCTCTTCTTGCGCTGAAATGCAAACAGGCATAACTGATTTAATCAAATACGTCCAATCTGTAAGCTGTTTGTTTTGTGCCATTCTTATCTAGTGTGTATTTGTTTGTTACCTCTGGTTCGAACATGGCTCCACTATATATTGGATTTGCTGTTGTTCTTCTCTTACGCTCCTGACGCCTGCTCTTAATCTCTATACAAACAAAGCAGGAAACGTCAATACAAATGCACTTAAACACACACACACACACACACACACACACACACACACACACACACACACACACAACACACACTTCATTCTACTGACCTTCAAAATAGTCACGTGTGACCAGTCCCAGAGACAACATGAAGGCCAGTTTCTGTAGAAACAATGTATATCATCATAAACATCAACAGCATAATCATTATTACCTTCATTATAAAATATGATGTTAACATACAGTAAATTAATTATCCTACCCGTGGGCTCTCCTGATGTTTGGAAGAAGGTGTGTGTGTGTTTGTGGGGGCAGGTGAGGATTGTGAATCTAAGGACAGTGGAGGTGAAGTGTGTGTAGGTGTGTCTGGAGAGATGAGCAATGAAGTCTTTGGCTCTGTCCCATATTCCACAACAGATGTCTGAAACAAAACAAATAGACATGTTAATATGAACTGATGAATGTTTAACAAACTGCGTAAGTGAATTACCCTCACCATGTTGTCAGAGCTTGGGCTGTTGTAAGGTAACTTCTGCATGTGTGTCTGGGCAGATGGTTGTGTGTGTGTAGGGGGAGAGATCAGAATGCCTGTGCTGTTTGAGATGTTGGGGCAGGGCAGGCCATTGAGGATACGCATCTGCTGGATGTGACCAGAGGAAGGGAGGGTAGTGCTCAGTAACACTGGTGACTGCAGGGTCTGTACAGACACCTGACCAGCAGCTGGAGATAGAGAGGCTGGAGGTTTGGGCCGGACCTGCTCATACAAAAAGAACGAAAAAACAGGGGAATTACTTATGGAATAATCTTAAATAGTTTAAAGCCGAAGGATGCTAAGGTTTTCCGTTTGCCACTACATTTCTTGCGCACAGTGTACATCTATGTCATCATCAGCAGTGTACGCATGGACTGTTGCCGTGCAGCTAATTTTTGGGCAATACACGTCAGTGCATGTCGTCTATGCATGACTGCACTTATCAGGTCAGGTGAAGTATCACAAATCCGTCGTTGTATGCATGCGACAAACCAGTCAATACAGGCAATGGCGTATCCTTTGAAATGCTAGAACACTTGACCCTGTGCAAAATGTAACGGCAGGTGAAAAAAAGCACATCCTCAGCTTAAAGTGACTTTATTTTAATGTGTCCTTGTTACAGTGTAATTACAAAAGTAATTACTGATTATTACTAATTAACAACATGTACTTACTATAGGTTTAGGATATGGGTTTGGTTTAGGGTTAGTTGCTTGTTCTAATGCATAATTGACTATTATTACTATAGTAAATACATGTAATATGTGTAAAAAGAACACTTTAAAATATTGTTACTAAAATCTCTTACCATTTACTCACCCTCATGCAATCCAAGATGTGTATGATTTTCTTCTGCTGAACACAAAGATTTTTAGAAAAATGTTTCAGCTCTGTAGGTCCATACAATGCATGTAAATGGTGGCCAGAACTTTGAAGGTCCAAAAAGCACATAAAGGCAGCACAAAAGTAATCCATACAACTCCAGTAGATAAATCTATATCTTCAGAAGTGATATGATAGGTGTGTGTGTGACAGATATTTTTTACTATAATTTCTCCTCCCCGCCCAGTAGGTGGTGACAGGTAAGATGAAAGTGAATCACCAAACACAAAAGAAGGAGAAGAATTTCAAGTAAAAACATCCTTAAATATTGATCTTCGTCACAACCACACCTATCATATCACTTCTGAAGACATGGATTTAACCACTGAATTACTTTTAAGCTGCCTTTATGTGCCTTTTCAAAGTTCTGACCACCATTCACTTGCATTGTATGGACCTACATTGACAAATCTTAATTTGTGTTCAGCTGAAGAATGAAAGTCTACACATCTGCGATAGCATGATGCAAGTAAATGATGAGAGAATTTTCATTTTTGGGTGAACTATCCCTTTAAAGAGGACTGCAGCATAAAGGGATCAGAAAATGCCCAACTCAGCAGTCTAACTTACCATATACATGTTTTGTATGTCTCGCAAACTTAAACATTTGGACTTCTGTGATCATTCTTGTAAATTCTGCTGAGTTAGTACATCACCAAGGTAACAATTTCTAGCCAGAGGTAATGCTTTGCACCATATACCATCATTTTCCAGCAAAACAGCATTTCATAGAGATAAATTATAGACGTGTATGCTATTATTGCATAGGGATGGGTATTGATTTCCCGATTAAATTCCAAATCACAAGCTCTCAATTCGATTTGATTCATATGGGTATATTTCTGTTATAATGTCCCTTTTACTTACATATAAAATAAATGATCTCCCAGTTAATGCTGTTAATCATACAGGGGACCTTCTTACTAGGTACATTACAAAAATACAAATTTTACAAATTATATTTTATTTGTTTTTCATAATTTTGGTCACATTTTAGCTTTTTAAAAATCTATAAATGCAAGTAATCCATCAATAAATATAATATTATATTGCATGTATTATATTTTGTTACATGTTTATTGTTTAACGCATAATGTATACTATTTCCAAGTATTTACAATGATTTGTAAAACACGCGCCAACAATCTGTATTGTCTCTTTAAGAAAACCATCAGTTCTGTAAAGAACATCTGTAAATGAATGCATATTAACAAGAGAGGACCTAACCTTTCTCTCTAGCCTCATTAAATTCAGACTGCGAGCTTTGAAAATTGTTTTCTATGGAGCTGTAGATTCAGCAGCAGCACAGCCACACACTTCAGCCATAAACAAAATTATACCTGCATCAGTTTCTATCCCAAAGCTTCACAGAGAGCCTTTAATACTGCTATTTTATTAACGTATATGCATACACACACAACATACACCACACAAAATACAAGAGCACTGAATAATTTCAGAGAGAAATCACGGTTAGGGGTCAGTTTCGGGTCAAGAGCAAGAGCCAAAGCAGGGAATGCAAACGTCACCACTGTACAAGCAAACAAAAATGCAAAGCAATACAATCAGGCAGAGCAAGAAGCAAAACCACTGAACAGAAAATTAACAGCTGCAGTTTAAAAAACACATACAGTAGACACACAATAACACTCAATAGTGAGGGCTTTTCTCTAGTCCAGCCAGGCATTAGGGTGTGAAGTGTTTCCATGGAAACAAACCTGCAGTACAGTGGCTGGCCGAGTTGTCTGTCTGGTGGGTGGGACAAACTGAGGAACTTTGATTGGTTGGGAGGCAGCTTGAACCTGTGACAAGACCGCTTTTATTTGAGCACAGAGACACTCTTACTTTAATAACCCTTCCAACATTCATCCTACAACAAATAATTACAGTAGCATACTTATCCATTCATACTATGTGACAAATAAAGTCTGATTACATTTACATTTAGTCATTTACAGTATCAGAAACTTTTATTTAAAGGGACTTAAAATTAGGAACATCAAAAGCAATTCGTCATACAAGAGCTAACCATAACTGAAGTATCACACTGCCAAGTTTGAGAGAGTAAGTTCCAAGAGTAAGTTAGAGTAGTACAGAAGCTTGAGAAGCTTGAACAGAAGAAATGCAGGCAGATAGTAATAGATCGATTTTGTTTTAAATCATAAAGAACCAACCCTGAGCTCTTGATTCCTTAAATAATTCTGAGAGACTAATATTGCCTCCCACCTCACATGCAGTTTGCAAAACAAGAAGGAGATGAGAACACAAAACTCATATTTAGCTTTGGGAACTTACAAGAACAGTGCTATTGGGTATGACTCGTACTGGCTCTGCCCCCTGATTGGTCACGTGGATGACAGGTTGGAATTTTAGTGGTGAGTTTTGAGGATCCGAGTTAGGAGGGCTCGCTAGGAGAGTGTTGCTGAGGGTTGTAACCACGGTGATAGTGGGTGCTGGTGTCATGATGATAGGTGAGGTGGGTGTGGCAGCTCTCAGCACCAGAGGTAGTGTCTTTGAAGCAATGACAGGAGTCACAGAGTTCTACATGGGCACAGTTTTAAACACTTTAAATGAGTAATACACAAAAAAAATAAAATTCTGTCATCTTTTACTCACCCCTATGTTGTTCCAAACCCATATGACTCTCTTTCTTCTGTATAACACAAAATGGGACATTTTTAAGAATGGTCTTGGTCCCGCTATTCAAAACAATGGAAGTGGATAGTGATTTCAAGCTTCAAGGAGGCAAAAGTATAATTTTCTCTAGTGAATGCCAGTTTATTCACTCTAAATTTAGAGTTGTTTTCCACCAAAATCTATCGTATGTAAATCTTCAGAAGACTTGAAATATGACTTACAAGTAGTATGGATGTCTCTTATCCCCTGCATGCCAAACTAGAGTTACATCGTAGCACATTCAGTCATATATTAAGACTACCTCAAACCAACCCGTCTGGCATCAACGATCATCCATGCGATTATTTAATCAGCCAATCATGTGGCAGCAGTGCAAAATCATGCAGATACAGGTCAGGAGCTTCAGTTAATGTTCACATCAACCATCAAAATGGGGAAAAAATGTGATCTCAGTGATTTGGACCGTGGCATGATTGTTGGTGCCAGACAGGCTGGTTTGAGTATTTCTGTAACTGCTGATCTCTTGGGATTTTCACACACAACAGTCTCTAGAATTGAATCCGAATGGTGCAAAAAACAAAGAAACATCCAGTGAGCAACAGTTCTGTGGATGGAAAAACCTTGTTGATGAGAGAGGTCAACAGAGAATCAGCAGACTGGTTTGAACTGACAAATTCTACAGTAACTCAGATAACTGCTCTGTACAATTGTGGTGAGAAGAATATAATCTCAGAATGTATCTCAGAAAGTTTGGCAGCACGAGGGGGACCTACACAATATTAGGCAGGTGGTTTTAATGTTGTGACTGATCGGTATATATTTACTTGTATTACATACACATTCTTGCAGGGCTCTACACTAACTTTTTTCTCAAGGAGTACATGCGCTCCTAAATGAAAAAATTTAGGAGCACACAAAGAAATTTAGGAGCACAGTGAAAATTAAATACAGAGTTTATTAACAAACAATTTATTACATACATATTTATACTGCGTGTATGAGTGTGTGCGCATGTACTAAGGGACACACACATCTGTGGAACAGCACATACCTCCCAAACCAAACATTGAACCCATGCCTACTAGAATCAAAATATATCAGTTGTCCAGCTGCTTTTGTATGTTGACCGTCCGGCACACTTGGAGGTCAGCCAGCGTTCTCTCATTATGTCAGCAATTTGACCGATCATCTCCACACATTGTCGTATGTGGGATTAATGTAAACTCAGTTTTTGTTGTGGAGTCTGATAAGCGGCCCAAATTTGACGAAAGGTTCTTCTTCTTTCACAATAAAGTATGTGCTGTTTATCTTTATTTTCAGCTGCTTCCACTTCTCCTCCTCAGACTGCAGCACTTGCCTCCTCAAGGCTGCTGACACCGAGCTTGATGGTTTCTCCTGTCTCATCCAGAGCACTGGATATGCCGCCATGAGATGTTTCGCTACACTATCTCTTTTCAGATTAGCAATGGGCATTCCAGCTCTTTTCATAATTGGTGTTAAAACAATTTGAATTAAATTATTAAATGAAATTATACTCTACCTTAACCACAATGTATTTAAAAATGCATTGATTTGTTAAGAAAAATAAGACTATTAAACATTTGCATTTAAAGTATAACTTATTGTATATAAACAAAGTGCATATAAATCTAACCATTCAAAACGAATACAGTCTGAACAGCATAATAGACAGGGCCACCGCTGGCCAAATTGATGCCCTACGCATGATATGAGCGTGAAGCAATCGTCTGTGTTCCGTAACTGCTTTCGGGTCCTTGAATAACGTATAGCGAGCGAGTAAGGGCAGCCGGTGGACTTTCTGGTGCCATCCTAGGGTAAGATGGTGCCCCCCTAGGGAGTTGATGTCCTACGCAAACTGTGTAGTATGCATGTAGGTAGCGGCAGTACTGATAATAGAATAATGCACCATGTCAAAGAAAAATAAATAATTTGCAAAACTGCAGCATCCCACAAATCGAAATAAATGTATAAAAGAAGGATGTTATTTCACGTGTGCATTTAAAGTATAACTTTTCAATGTATATAAACAAAATGCATATAAATGTAACAATTCAAATACAATCTGAACAACATAAGTTGGCTCCGCCCTCTCTCACACATCTTTGATTCATTGGTTGACACTGCGTGTCTGATTGACAGGAACAACAGGTGAGGCTTTTAGTCTGAGCGGACAGTCAGAACTAATGTGTGCGCTTGAGCATTTAGGCCTATATTATTTTATTTGTTTTTTTTTCATTATTTTTAAATCTTTTGATTATTCATATCTTAATTTGTTTTACATATTTTTATAAATAGATTCTGATATGCGAGCCGGCTCCCAACGTTCACCTACAAGAGCCGAATCGATCGCAAACGACCATCACTATTTCAGATGCGTGTTAACTGACACGAAGGACGAGTTGCCCTCCTGTTTCTGCCCTCTACAATATTTGCAGAACATGATGTTGTTTTCGAACTCTAGCCATGGGAACATTTTCAATGCAACAATTTGCATTGAATCTATATGTTGTCCCTCCACCGGCTACAGTGGACGTTGAAGTGACAGCTGTGGTCACGGTAGCTTTGCACTCAGCAAAAGCTACCGTGGTAAACCTTGTGAAGAGACTTCAATTCAATTCAATTCAATTCAAATGAGCTTTATTGGCATGACTGTATACAGTGTACAATGTTGCCAAAGCATTGAGTAATAAACACATTACAAATATAAAAACAACAACATGTATATACAATAAATGAATAATAATGATAATAATAAAAAAAAATATATATAAATAAAAAAATATATATTTCCTCGCCAAATTCCTCTTTCTCCTCATCTCTTTTTCGCTTAAAATAAAATGCGATGTCGCCTATACCGCTACTTTTTTCCATTGTCCGCGTCATCACAGAAAACTCCGCTTCGGGAATGTGGGTTTTGTAATTTTGAAACAAATATCTTAAAAAGGGGGGGTTACGTTTGTAATATTTAATCGCACACTGTGCTCTTAAATAATTTTTCCAGTTCGCACATATCTATTTTTAGGGGCAAATGCAAGTGAAATACTCCCTGTCTTGTGTAATAACATGGTGTGGGTTAGAGCTACTTTAAAGCACTCAAACATTTTGTGTTTGCCATTCACATCTACTGACATGGACTTGGACAAGAATTTTCGTCTTTCCATAAAGCAGAAAAGGGTTACAAAGTTCTTGGGTTACAAAATCTTAAAAGAGTTTAGATATTCATCAGTCCACAGTTAGTCAAACTGTCTATAAATGGAGATGATAGAAGTGGCCGTCCAGTCAAGATGATTCAAAGCATTACATATGGCATAAAAAGGGCACTGCATACCAACATGAAAACATGTACGGTGGAGGGTGCATCATGATTTGAGGTTGCTTTTCTGGGACTGGACTACTGGACTAGTAGACTACTCTGGACTACTTGCTATCATCGATGGAAAAATTCATTCTTACATTTATCAAGATATCCTTCAGGATAATATCAGAGTGGCTGTGCACCAGTTGAAGCTCTGTAGAAGTTGGGTGATGCAGCAGGATAATAACCCTAAACATCAAAGTAAATTCACTACTGAATAACTTTAAAAAAAAGAATAAAATCCACATTTTGTAGTGGCCCAGTCAGAAACCAGACCTTAACCTAATAGAGATGCTGTGGAATAACTTCAAAAGAGCCGTTCACACCAGACATCCTAAGAATATGGTTGAGCTGAAGCAGTTCTGTTAGGAAGAATGGTCCAAAATTCCATCTGAATGTTGTGCAGGCTTAATCTGCAGCTACCAGAAAGTCATTGCTGCCAAAGGAGTATAGACCAATTATTAAATCCAAGGGTTCACTTCATTTTTCCAAGCCAAAGTAAATGTTTAATGGGATGTGTTTAATATAGACATGAAAGATTATAATTGTTTGTGTGTTGTTAGCTTAAGCACATTGTGGTTTCTCTATACTTGTGACTTTCATGAAGATGAGAGATCACATATTATGATGATAAATTACATGTGAAATTGGACACTGATGTTTTTCTTTATGGAAGGCAGAAGGCAAACAGAAGGCTGTTTGCGGTCCACTACAATATCTTGTCCACTTTCCAAGAGTAACAATGCTACCTGTACCTCCAAAGCCCCTAGCTGTGACATTGTGGCTGCCAAGCAGGGTTATTTGTGAGTGTTCAGAATGGAATTTTATGTTTTTAACAATTGTTTTATATTTGAATTTTCTTCTTAACCCAATATTTGTTTGGACTGACAAAGATGAATACATTTTGACACAAAATTGGATACAAAATGCAAATTAGCCATATTGTTTATATGATAACTGGTTGCCACTTGCAGAAATTAAACATGCAACATAGTGAGGTCCTGTGACAACAATGTAGTATATGAATGATTTTATTTATTTATTTATCATGCCTATCTATTACTTTTATTATGACACTTTTATTTTTTGTGTGCTTTTACCTCTTTTAATCCTTCGGTTTTCATTTTGTGAATCACTTCGTATGATATGTTAAATTAATGCATTTACACAACAATTACAATGTGGAAAATAATGTATCATGTGCTCAAATGTAATATTTGTGTAAAAACGTGGCTGGTGCACAGCTGACAGCACACTGATTAAGACAACAACATTATGGTGCGGTTGCCAGATATTCAATCCCGGAATCATTATACATGACTAAGACACTGTATTTTCTTTGTCTAGTGTCTGCCATCAAATGTTTTGGTGACCTCAGTCCATATTTAAAGTATCCCAAACCCACAACGAGATGCTATAATTCTAACCCATGATTGTGATTTACAAATTAGCCCAATTTGGCATGAAACCCTTTCAACAATGCACACACACACACACACACACACACACACTGTTCTAAAAAACTGTTCAGAAAAACGTTTCTCACTTGATTGACAATAATTGTTTTCTTCTGCCTTATTTTATGGTCATTATGAGAGAAGAAGTCTAAAAGTATTCTAAACCAAATACAAATGTATGAAGTCATTGTATTCTGAATAAAGGTGCTTGAAAACGTAACGGGGCTGATTACGGTTACTTCATTTTTGTATTCTGAATATGTAACGCCATTAAATGTATTCAATTACAGCATAACCCTGGCTATCCATTTCCATTGTATAGAAAAGAGGGACCTTTGTGTTCTGCAAAAAATAAAAAAATAAATAAAAAATATGGATTTGGAATGGCATAAGGGAGACTATTCCTTTCAAGAATTTTATAGGCTAGGTTTTAACATACATACCACACCCAAACTTAATGCTCTGTTTTATAATGTTCAGCAAAGGCTTTGTCTCGGAGAGGTCTTTATGTAGTGTACTTCTGGCAGTCTTTAAATTATTGTCCTGTTCGTGCTGTGTGATGGAGTGAGTACCTGTGAAGTGGTAAGGCTGGCAGCAGGCAGAGACGCTTGTGTCTGTGTGATGAGCAGGGTAGACGTTTGCCCGTCAGCTTGTAGCGTCTGCAGCTTCATATCTTCCTGTTTCACCAGTAGATCTCTCCTTAACTGCTCTACCACCTTTTTCTGAGGGAGAATAACAAGTACAAGCGCCTGTTAAATTTGTTATTTTTTTGTCTTTTGTCACTCGTACCTGCAATGAAGTCTCTCTTACTTACTCTCTCTTTCTGCCTGCCTGCTGTTGATAAGAGACTTTTGGAATTTGGCCCACTTGTATTGACAGCAAGTGAGAACATGGAGTCCCTACAGCTGAACATCACTCTCTCTTTGTATTTGTCTCTCTCAACAGTTTTCAGCATTTAAAAAACATCTTAAAGTATTCTATAAATCAGGGTTTAGGTCTAACAAGAAAATGTATCAGTAATATATTAGCATTAGCATAATTTGTGACTATGAAGTGAGTCCAGTATACAGCTGAAAGGAATTTTGCCATGTTTGCTACTTCAAATCATTATTTTTTTTTTTTGCTAATCCGCATCTGCATTAGCTTTAATCTGTAAGATCTGATATACATGAATACTGTGAATACTGATGCAATGATATTGACATTAACATGGATGCTGTCTTATGTCCACTAGAGTGTCCATCTAGAATCATTATTAACACATTATCCTTGGACAAATTGTGTGTCTAAATGTGTGATTTTGTTCATGTCTTAAATAATGATGCATGTAATTTTTTCAATGAGCATGTTTACATGCACATTCTTACACCAATTATGCTTAATAAGCCTACAACATGTGTGGAAATGTAAATGCTTTAATTGGCTTTCCTTTATTGGCATAAATGGACTAAGAATAAACCGATCGATCAATCGATTTTTGCCCTTTACCTCGATTTCACATTGCATGTAAACTCTTTACCAACGTTCTAACCTGCTTATCCAATGTGCGCAAGTGTTGTGCGCATGTCTCTTCATGGTTTGACATCAAAAGCAGAGAACAACTCGATTATTTTTAGTCTCATGTAAACACTTTTTTTATCCCTGCTTTGTCAGATTTTTTTTAATAAGCTGATTTTTAGGAGTTATCAGCATATTGGTGTGCATGTAAACATTCATTATCTAATCCCAGCTTAATGTGCTGAGACAACAATATGTAACAATAAGCCAACAACAAGCCATTTGTAGATTGACTACCATTAAAAGTCTACACTCTTAGGCTCTGTGGCACTTTCAAAACATTTCTTTGCTTATTTGAGCAGTCTAACATGTCAACTTCTAATTCAACCAGAGTTTGGGGCATGACTAGTTGTAATAAGCTGTTTAGAGGGAAATTGACTAATTTGTCCAAATAATGGACAAAGGAGGTTTGTTTGGGAAATCACTAGATAATTTGCATACAAGAACACATTAAACAAACAAATTGTATTTATGAGCTCAAAACACATTTACAATAAATATTTTTAAAATAGGCACACTTACATCTGTGGTAGATTCTCTACAAAGTAACAATGATTCTACATAATGATAAATGGGACTGAATTTCTTTTTTAAACAAATGCAGATGAATGGGAAATAAGCATTCTGGCTGATAATAAATCACTTGAATATTGAATACAGCACACTTAATAGGTGAATTTCCATGAACAAATCATGCAGCTCTTGAGCACCCTTTGAGTAGTCTCACGTAGCCAGACCTATGACTTCGGCAAAGCTCTATAGCAGCTTCAATGGGTCAAGTACCACCCATTTAGACAGGAAAAGCCAACTAACTAACATGTTAAGCAACCAATTACAGTCGGTTTTATCATTAAGGGGTATTTAGGGGATGGGTTATCATAGATGTATCATATCATAATAAAAGACTTACATGGGGAAAGAAATTATTGATATAATTGTGCACCTCCATGAGCGACTGCACAGGTCACACATGGGAAAATAGTGTAAAATGTGTAGAACGTCTAAGTACAGCACAGAAAACCTCCTTACAGAGAATTTCACAGACATAATTAAGTAAACAATGCAGAAGATGTCTGCGTCTATATTTCGGAAGTTCCATCGAACCAGCCAATCAAGTGGTTCAAGAAAGCCTTTTCCAGTTTTATGCTATGCGCATCAGACGTAGAGCACGGACTGTGGGCTGTCCGTAGCATGCCGTCTGAGGCTGAGACTACCCTCTGAGATGTCTTGAGCTTTATTTCTAAGCATGCAAATAGGAAATTCAATTTAGAAACAGAATGAGCCTCTAAATGCTTGACATGATCGGTCTTCTCATTCTCAATGTGATTCATTTGAAGCCATTCACTGTTTGTGTAACAGTCTGACACCAAAAACGTATCATGCACACACATGATACACATGAGCACATCCACAAAGCAACACAGAGCACTCTGAGAGAGAATGGTTCCATAACAAGAGAAGACAGCAGAAACATGCAGATATCAAAAGGAAGAAACAAGAGTCGCAGTACAGACAGTAAGAGTGCATGCTTTTACAAAATATGATCCTAAAATCTAACTCAAAGGCTAAGGATATGCAATATAGCTTGTCTGCATTTAGTGTTGATTCTATAACCAGTGAAGACAGTGACAGTTCAATTAATGAGTATATACACAACTCCCCCAGCTCAGTCCTCTCACTGATTACAGCTTTAACAGGCTCCCTCCACCATCTGTTATAGACACACACTCATAGATGTACGAGAATTCCACTGGACACTGTGGTGCTCAACACATTCCAAGTCTGTGTGAGTGAATGAGTGATAAAGAGAGCACACTTTTTAAAAAAGTGCTGCTGGGTGGTTCATTTTGTTTTTAAATGTGGAGGCTTTGAGTCACTGTCTTTCTAACTATAGAGCCTTAAATGGGTCATGAACTGAGAAATTAACTTTTGACATATAAGAGTTCATTATACTATAAAAACACCCTGTAAGTTTCAGAACTCAAAACTTTCTCATTAGTCTAAAAACAGCTTATATTGAAGCCAATCTGCCAAACCAACAGGATGTGGAATGTGCCACTTTATTACGTAATAGTGTGGCTAAACACCGCCTCCGCAGAAGAAGATCAACGCCTTCTTCTACATCACTGCCTGTTTAGCCCCGCCCACCAATTCATGCATGTAGTAGGTAAATAATGAGAGAAGCAAACACAGGTCTAGTTCCAGACTGCATCAGTAAGAACTTGGTCCTTTGTTCACTTCATTTGACCACAGATTCGTTTACAAACAAGGCACAATTCGACGCAGGATTTTCAAAACTCTTTTTCAGAAACAAACTAAAAGACGATGCTGTGCCGACTATATTGGATCCGGCAGTAATGTCGCATCACACAAGTGTACAAGTAACTGTTTTTATTACGTGGTCACTATTTCTTTGTCTGTTATTTCTTTGTCTATTATTGTTTGATATGTACTGAGCATTTATGCATTTTTAACCTAAATCAAAGCAGTGTCCATCTATGAAGGATGTAGGCTGTCAAACATACATGTAGAAGTTTACATAGGTGGGCACACAGCAAAACTTCCAAGTCTACAATCCGCCACGCCTATTCAAACCGTGTGTTCTGATGATGAGGGGGGTCAAAAAAGGACAGAAAATGGCCTATTACTTCTAAATTATTACGTTTTCTGATGTAAAAATATTGATAACATTATAAGTGGACCTCAGAAAACTGTATAAAATAAAAAAGGCAGTTCATGACCCCTTTAAGATACGCTTACCTTGTGATAATTATTCCTATTTCTCTGCATAAAGACAGCTGATCTCTCAGGTGTGAGTTTTTCTATTGTTGATGGCAGCTGCTCTGTTCTGTTCCTTTAAAAAGCTTTCAGATTCTTATAAAATTTCTCTCCACTCCTGCTGTCTACAACACATCTTTTCTCTTTCTCCTCCACAACACTTCCAGTTCTGTACAGTAAGCTCTAGTGAAGGACAGTACATGTTGTTATACCACATAATCATCCCCAGACATTAATCATAAGTTATATAAATGTCAAAAAAACAGATTTGTGTGTGTGTCAAATACAGTGTTGGCAAATACTTAGTTTGGCAACACAAAGCCACACACAAATCCCACAATGGAACTACAAAAAAAATATTCAGCACAATACACAATACAAAACAATGCCTGGTAAGACTTTCATGACTTAACAAGATGGCCTTATTTTTTTCAAGAGAGCAAAAACTTTCAGACTGGCAAATAACTGTATCCTTGCCAAATGAAAACTTGATTGAACTCATCAACACACAAATATGGTCCATGAGAACACTGACACAGCAGCAGGTGTTCTCTCAGAGAGCAGCTCTCACCTGCCGCTCACTCAGCGTTGTGATCTTGGTCTGCAGGTCACGGAGCTGCAGCTTCAGATCAGCATTCTGTACAAAAACACACACACTCCTCCCTGATACACAGTTTCAGCTGCCGCAGAGTATATAAGAGCGTATCTATCAAGCTGTACAGAGGAAATGTTAATTGAGGGACACACACCTGTGGATCTTGCTTCATCTGTGTGATGAGTTTCTGCAGACAGAGAGAGAGAAAGTTTTAGGACTCTTCAGAGTGCAGCGGGGGAAGAATTTGCTGACTGTGAACACAGTGAACTCTTGAGGTTGATGAGGGTACTGCAGCTGCAACAACTACACACTACAGTACATTTAGTGCAACCGTTTTTAGGGGGGATACCTGATGGATCTGGATTTCCACTTTGAGTGCTTCCTGTAAATTTTGCAGTTCCATCATCGATCCCTTCTTCCCAAAACGCTACACAGCTGCCTGAAAAATAAGAGGAACAGAGAGGATATTTTTTCACTCCTTGAGATCTGAACGACTGGTTTGTAAAACATTGTCTTAACACAGATAAAAAAAAGAGGTAACTGAGCACTTGGGGTCTCACAATGTTTATAACCATGCCATGTCGGATCTATTAGTGTGAGTATGTGTAAATATGCTCAGTGTGAGTAGGATATATCTCTGCGTACTGATTCAATCAGAACTACTCTCATCAAATCCTGCCTGAACAACACGGATCAAACTGAACATCACTCTTCCTCTATATTTGCACATACACACAATCTTCTGCACTCTCCCACTTGTCATTCTTCTTTGATGGTAAATGATGCTGATGTATGCATTAACTGTTTCCTTCCTCCCTAAGTGTTCATTCTAAAGTAACCTTTGTTTATAACTATGCAACAGTTAATTGCTAATAATTGCACTGTACTGTCCAGGAAAACATTTAAATGCATTAACTTGCCAGTTTAACATAATAAAAGCTGACCATCACACTTTCCAAATGTGTGCACCCTCTTTATGACAATGGTTTATTCTATAACTTCCCAACGTCTGCCGTCGTGAACACCGTTCAACTGGCAGGGTGGGGGTGGAGCTGGAATAGACAAGAGAGGATAGTCAGGGAGCACACATCTTCTCATACACATTTACACACAATAATGCCCAGGAGAAGAGTGACAAATCGAATTCATTAAATTATAGAACATGCTAGAGGGAATATTTAAGGTGGAGGTGGCTCTGTGGTTAAAGATTTGGGATGCACATAGGTTGTAGTTTTCCAAACTGACATGACCCTAGACATATAAACAGTATAGTTTCAGAAGTAAAAATTGCATAATTTTTTTTCTATAGGGAAACTGATTTTTAACAATAACTTATAAACCTTTAAAGACAGACCTACCGATGGTATAAGCTTCTGATGTAGCCATCAGTCCATGATATTTTAACTTCATTAAAAAACGCTTCGATTCAAAGTTTGTGGGTGAATTCCAAACGGAACTGCAGGAAAGGGACACCACTCAAAGAGTCATTCCAAACAATGGTTGCTTAAACTAATTGGTTTGCATAGACATACATGTTGGGTTGCGATGTATTTTAATAAATGTGCAATCATAACCTGGGTAAAAAATGTAATCGCTAAGAGCAAATTTGCTCTCTTCAGTCTAATCGTCCATGATGTTGCACTGACCGGTACTGTCTTTCGGCTCTTTACTTATGATTATATCCCTCCACGATATCATTTGATAGGCACACTAACTCTCACCATGATATCAAGCGAGGCAGAAGCGCTGTCACTAAAGCATGACATTTTCACAACACCGCAGTTACTGTGTACACAGGCCAAACAAAAGGATGGCAAATTCTTTGATTAATTAGTTTGTGCCGGTTTTGTATACAGTAGACCATTTTTGTAAGTTCAGAAATAGCGAGTGCCCAACCAGTACTGCACTATATATATATATAAAATGTGAAAGAAAAAAAAATTGTAATTGTCATACTGCTATGTTGCATGGAACTGCACCCAAGACTTTCACCCACTGATGCACTTGTATATATGTTTGAGTGACAATAAAGGGATTTGATTTTTTTTTTTATTTTGATTTAGAACATTCTGTACAGGTTCTTATTTGTTTGTTACACAAGAACCTCCCTGCAACATTCTGGGAATGTTAGTTTATGGTTGCAAAAAATAGAACATAAAGAGAACGTTCCTAGAAGGTTAGGAATTGGTTCCCAAAAAAATAAACAAACAGGAACTAAATGATAACATTAGGGGAATGTTCTGTATTAGCTGGGAATGTGTTATGTGGGCAAGTTCAAAGTAATTAGTCTCTTTTATAACAATATAAGACAAAGTCTCCTCACGCAGATGGAACTGCAGCTCGAGAAAAAGCCATGAAATTTCAGAAAAGATGAAAAGCAGTCAGGAAAATAGTTAATGGAAATGTAACAGAAATGGTAAAGATAAGCAGAAATAGGCAAGTATTGACTATTACATTGGGATAAGCCAGTTGCTTACAAACATTCGTTCTGTACTGTGGTGTCATGCACTTAAAGTAATTTTTTCCCCGCAGCCGCCATATTTGTTACCACCAACAGGAGGAAACAATGGTGGTGAATAGAAAAACACCCATAACATGATCTCAAGAAAAAACTCAAAAAATGCTTTTGATCCATGCCAGGAAATGGGTATATAGGTCTGAGGTCAGCATAAATATTGCCAAATTTGACTTTTGCAGACATTTAAAAATATTTGATCAACGATTTACCTCTGAAGGAAGTCTATGATTCAAGATCTTATGAAGTGTTGTTTATTGACTAACATTAGTATATATACACATTAAATATACACTATATATTCACATTATAGTGCATTTTTATTTATTACAACGTCATAAATATAGATACAGTCTGGGTATTAGTGTTGTCGCAGTACCAAAATTTCAGTAGTCGGTACCAATACCAATGAAATTTCATGGTACTCGATATCATTTCCAGTACCAAAGTAAAACACAAAAACAGGTTACTAAACAAAACTCTTTTACTAACAAAGTCTACAAAACATTAGCAGCAGAACCAAGAACAAAAATATGCCATTGAGCAACACTTTAATTTAAATATATTATTTTTTAATTATAACAAAACTGAACAATGTATGCTTAAAGTCTTTTTGAATACTTATATAAGATTTGCTTCAACTTTTGCAACTTTTAATTTAAGTTTTTACCAAGTACTAAAAAACAAAACCTAAATAAACAAGCATACAGTAGAATTAATAAAAAAACATTTCCAAACTAATGTGCAAAGTGCTCTCTTATTAATAAAGCTGAATATTGCCAATTTTCTTCATTATAAGAAATGCATAGTGACATATATATAGATATTATGATTAAATAAGTCACGAGAAGTCATGTTCTATTCTAGCTGCATTAAGCGTGCGCGCTCGAGGGATGAGCGTCCCCGAGGCAGAGTCTCTCTCAGCCGGGTGCAGTTTCAATCTCTCCCCCTTAGATCGGGACATTCGCACAACTTATAGAAGAGGCACCGACCACACAGAGAAATCCCAGTTTCTGAGTTTAAAGTTATTAACATGATCTGCTTCTGTATAATTTGAACTTTAATAAAGCTATAACGCATTAAATTTGACTGCATTTAAGATGTAACGCCGGGATGTTTCCTTTAAAGGGCTCCGCGCCTCCGCTTATTCCACAAAGGTACATGCTTGTATATGCAATACTTTGGGATCTACATAATATAAACTGTGAAAGTTTAAATTCACCTGCTTTATTGGCTTGAATAAATCCGGGTGTCTGTCTTTCATGTGTTTATTAAGTTTGATGTGTTCCCTCCTTTCATCAGAAAATTGCGAAAGCAGCGTTTACAAATAGGTTTTTGCTGATCTGAGATGTTTCCCTTTTCATCAGCCTCAAATTACCTGGCTTTTTCCACTTTTCATTTTGACAAGATTCAGTTGAGACTCCGTAGCATCAGCTACTTTGCTTGCCGCAAGCGTTCGAAAGTTCCTGCCTCTGCATGGGTACCGGGTAGACTCGGTACTAGGTACCCCGGTACCTCCAGAAATTCTGGTATCGTAAATAATATTTTGTTTTAGTATCGACTTGGTACCGGGGTACCGGTATTTTTGACAACACTACTGGTGTAATGAATAACATTGTCCAGTTTGCAGGAAACAAACATTTTTGCAGACTTTTTCCACATCCCACAGCACAGCACAATGAAGAAATATGAAATGTTGGTCACAAACATGGCGGCACAGTCATACAGTGACATCACAGGAAACAGGTCAATATATGAATGTGACTGGGCGGAGGGCAGGGCCGGGTCGTGATTATACACACCCATTCCCTTATCAGGCTAATTAAGCCCCCGAGAGGGAAAAAGGCTGATTGCGGATGGTGGTTATGAGAGAGAGATTGTTTACGGACATGTCCGTCATGTGTGTGAAGTTAATCATTAAAATATTATTTATGTCATCAAGCCAGTTCTCGACTCCTCCTTTCCATTGAACTGCGTTACAATGAATATACCTTATTAACAATATTTTTTATTTATAGCACAATATTGTGTTATTTTTGGCAGATATGGTTGCCATGGTACATGTTTGTAGACGTTAAAAACAAGATTCTTTCCAGTTTTGATCAATTGATTTGATCAGTTTCAACATAGACTTTATTTCTACAATTCGAGAGTGTGCATGTTTGTGTGCTTGTTCAAATCTTTTATTTCAGTTAACAGGCTTTTTTGAGTCTGTGAAAGAATAATAGAGATTTCTATAATTATCTGTCTAAATCAAAAAGTTTTAGTCATAAAAAAGTAAATAAATTAACAATGTCAACACAAACAAGTTAAGTTCCAGTGTCAACACAAAAGGTCATATCTGAGTCCTGTGCAGAGAAAGTTAAAGAGCCCCTGCTTTAGACAAAAAGTGTCCACATAACAGCAAGTATCTTTTCTAACTTTGCCCAGAAACAGCATATTTAGGACAGAACATCTCACCATTTACAGAGACACTCGATGCCTGTGCAAATTCAGGAGCGGGTTTATGATTTCTGAGGCCCCAATCAACTGACCAACCCGGGGCCCCATTTTTAATATTTGTGCTTAAAAAATTTCATAAAATTGATTTTAAATCATAATTTTAAATTCGTCCTATACATACATTCAACATAATTGTAATGAATTAAAAATCTTGTTAAATGTCATTAATGCATGTTTTCCAATTTTTCCACAGATAAAAAAAGCAATATTTACCAACATATATTTATACATTTTTTTTTGTGAATAGGCTGTGCTAAACCTACTACTTCACCCAGTAACAGTTTGAAAGGTAGTTGGTATTTATTCATATTCTAACCCATCAATTATTTATTGTTGTCCAGTTTGTCATTATAACACAATACAGTATTATTATTATTATTACTTTGATGATTTGTTGTATATAATAGTAATATAGTTCTGTCTTATTTACTTTCAACTGAATTTTATATTCTAATGCTGCAGTGTATTTTTCACAATGTTGCAAAAGGCATTATTTTTTGTAAGCATTGTAGGCAACATTTATAAGAGTAATAGTAAACATACAAGGCACAGCAGCCCCTCAGCACACTAGAGCAAAAGGTGAAAGAAATATTGCCATGTATCAACCACTGAAACGTTGCTTGGTGCAGAACAATTTGGAATAATGGTAAACATTGTAACAGTCTCCTCTTTGCAACCTGAAATCTTTGTGAAACCTGCACTAACAACAATCTAGATGCAGCACAACGACTGAAACAGAACGCAGGTGTCTCGACATGCGTTTTTGAAACCGGAAGTACTTATTAACTTGAAACATTGTCTAAAACTGTGCCGGTCACTGTGTGACACACTGAAGAAACACCAAGACGCGCTGCAGCAGTCAAGGACGTTTGTCATTTACATAGAAAAACTATGAAAAAACAAGTTTGGTGTGAACGGCCCCTAACTTATCCGTTCACACGTATCTGAGCTTGTGAGTGAATCAAGTTTGGAAGGCCAATATATTTTTTCATAAATTACAAACCCAAAATCCTACTGCCCCGAACCCGGCAGCTTCAAACGTGAACCACTCTGAGACCGCTGACAATGACGCGTTTGCGTGTGTACCCAGAACAACATGTCACCTCGAGTGTTTTTTGCGTAGCTTTCCTGAGTGGGGGCCCTCTCATCGTCTGGGGTCCCACGCAATTGCGTGGTGGTTAAAACTGCTACTGTGCAAGTTCACTCAAATCCTAACTGCCTGACTCTGTTTTGTTTGTGCTGTTTCTTATTTTCTGTTCTTAGTACTTGTGTCTCACAGAATCAGTCTCTGTCTCTGCCACAGATCATCACTCTCTTCTCATCAGAATGAATGGAGACTACCAGATGGGCACTCCACACACTAAGAGATTTTCACTCGTCTTCAGAGTGGCATCCTCTAGCTGAAGCTGCACCAGTCACTGATGTATCAGGCCCAAGATAGAAATGAAGAATTGTATGTCCTCTATATTAGTAAAGCCATTTTTGTTGTGAAACGTTTAAGCTAACTTCAGACTCAGTTCAACAGATTCAGGACATGAGCTATTATTATTTAGCTATCTATTTTGCATCATGAATAGAATGATTCTCACTTAAATGAAGTCCAATTTGGTATCAAGCTATTTCTTTTTTAATGTAAATGCATACATATTTTTAAGCATAAAATTATCCATAAATAGGTATGGGCACTAAATGTGTCCATAATGTCCAGCAAAGCAAAAGAAGGGAATTCTCATATTTTCTAGAACTTTTCTATTCAGTGAGAGCAGCCAGAATGATAAACACACACACACACACACACACACCTGCCTTATCAGACTGGCACACCATACCCTCACCTGTTGGCTCAGTACATGTTGAAGCATGTGATTAATTCAGAACAACTCATTAGAGAGAGTGAAAATATAATATACCTCTGTACTTTCCTGTGCCACTTACGCTTTTGGCATATTACCTGTATATAGTAGGGAAGTATGAATATTGGGACGCAGCATATATTTTAAAACACAGCCTTTTAAGGTTTAGCAATCGCGCAAGGCCATATTATGATTTCAATATTAATTCAATCAAACATGCAGCCTTAAAGGGACAGTTCACCCAAACTTTTTAATTCAGTCATTGTTTACTCACCCCTGTGTTGTTATAACCCTATATGACTTTCTTTCTTTTTCTTTACACAAAGGGGAAATGGTGAAATAAAAATTACTCAGTGATGTCATACAATGGCAGTTTAAGGTGACTACCTCTTCAAACTTCAAATAAGTGAAAATGTGTCGATCTCCTGATGTGTGGGTCTCCTGATGTGTGTGATGAGTGCACGATTGCAACAGCTCATGCAACCCCTCGTGACATTTTAGAATAATAGTAGAGAGAATTATTTATTTCAGCTTTTATTACTTTCATCACATTCCCAGTGGGTCAGAAGTTTACATACACTTTGTTAATATTTGGAAGCACTGCCTTTAAATTGTTTAACTTGTGTCAAACCTTTTGGGTAACCTTCTACAAGCTTCTCACAATAAGTTGCTGGAATTTTGGCCCATTCCTCCATACAGAACTGGTGTAACCGAGTCAGGTTTGTAGGTCTCCTTGCTCGCACATGCTTTTTCAGTTCTGCCCACAAATCTTCTATCAGGATGAGGTCAGGGCTTTGTGATGGCCACTCCAATACCTTGACTTTGTTATCCTAAAGTAAAACTTTGGAGGTATGATTGGTGTGATTGTCTATTTGGAAGACCCATTCAAGCTTTAACTTCCTGGCTGATGTCTTGAGATGTTGCTTCAATATATCCACATAATTTTCCTTCCTCATGATGCCATCTATTTTGTGAAGTTCACCAGTCCCTCCTGCAGCAAAGCACCACCACAACATGATGCTGCCACCCCCATGCTTCACGGTTGGGATGGTGTTCTTCAGCTTGCAAGCCTCACCCTTTTTACTCCAAACATAATGATGGTCATTATGGCCAAACAATTGGTCATTATGGTCATTATGTCCTTAAACATTAGGGCTTAAAAAAGGACGTTTTGGAGCAGTGGTTTCTTCCTTGCTGAGCAGACTTTCAGGTTATATCGATATAGGACTCATTTTTACTGTGGATATAGATACTTGTCTACCTGTTTCCTCCAGCATCTTCACAAGGTCCTTTGCTGTTGTTCTCAGATTGATTTGCACTTTTCGCTCCAAACTATGTTCATCTCTAGTAGACAGAATGCGTCTCCTTCTTAAGCGGTATGATGGCTGATTGGTCCCATGTTGTTTATTCTAGCATACTATTGTTTGTACAGATGAATGTGGTACCTTCAGGAATTTTGGAAATTGCTCTGGATGAACCAGACTTTTGGAGGAACACAATTTGTTTTCTGATGTCTTGGATGATTTCTTTTGATTTTCCCACGATGTCAAGCAAAGAGGCACTGAGTTTGAAAGTAGGCCTTAAAATTCATCCACAGGTACACGTCCAGTTCAGTGCACCTCCTATCAGAAGCTAATTGTCTTATTGTCTAAAGGCTTGACATAATTTTCTGGAATTTCTCAAGCTGCTAAAAGGCACAGTTAACTTAATGTATGTAAACTTCTATCCCACTGGAATTGTGATATAGTCCATTAAAAGTGAAACAATCTGTCTGTAAACAACTGTTGGGAAAATTACTCATCAAGTATATGTCCTAAAAGTTTTGCCAAAACTAGTTTGCTAATATTAAATCTGGGGAGTTTTAATGGCTTCAGCCAAAGTGTATGTAAACTTCTCACTTCAACTGTAGGTTTGCACACCCTTGCAGAAGATTCTGCATTTAAAAAAATAGGAGGATCATAAAAATGGCGTTTTGTTTTTAATTTACACACATTATGCTATAAAAAAGTTCACATGCCCTTGCTTCTTAATATGGTGGTTTGCTTCCTTGATGATCAATGGCTGTTTGTATCTTTTCTGATAGTTGTGCATGAGTTCCTGCTTTGTCCTGAGCAGTGAAGCTGCCCACTGTTCTAAAATAATCCTCCAGGCACTGCACATTCATTTTGATTCCCAGCATCTTTTGCACAATTGAGTTCTTCCCAAAAGTGGCTATATGATGTTGCGATCCAAATTTTCACACTTGACAACTGAGGGAAATTGTAATACACAACTATTACAAAAGGTACCAACATTAATTAATGCTCAAAAAGACAACACACCATATCAAGGACCAAATTTTTAACAGGATTATTTGTGCAAATTGCTTTTATTTGGTTTTGTGGGATTGATGTAAATATATGTTATGCAGCTTCTGAGTAAAAAGCAACAAAATAACTTCTGCACCAAACTTCATGGACACAGGTAGCTTTCTTAATTTAATGCACCTGAATACATGCATTTCATGTATTTGGATACACCTTACAGTGAACTTGGTGACCCCTCACAGCAGGGAAAGAGGGAAAAACAGAAACAGAAAAAAATGGCAGTACAGTCAGTCAAGATGTTCTTTCTTCTTGATAATGGAAGAAAACCGCCACACATGCATAAAACATGGGGACAATAAAGAAAAGGGGGAAAAAAAGACTTTGTTAGCAACCTGTATTCTTTGGTAACTTTGCATGCAGCAATTTCATGATCAAACAATGTCTGAAAACAGGGTGTGATTTTGATGAGGAAAAACCCTACTGTTTTACGGCTATTCAGTGTCCGTCATAACGTCCAAAAACAGTACTTGTACCAGAAAGACACACATCCGACATTGGCAATGTAGTAGTAAAACACAGGGTGAGTGAGACAGAAGCTATTGGTCGTTAAAGGGAACCGAGCGCCATGTGAAAGCTTAAGAAAGGTCGACATCATCCTCATCTTCATCGGCGTTCCAGCGCATCCACACCGGAAACAGCAACATCACTTTATATCCTCACACAATTACACATCAAACTCACACTGCACAGGGCCTACAACTTTCTTTCGCATTATAAGTGAATAGATTTGAAGATCTCGCGTTTGTGCTGATATGATGCATGTCGAGGCGTGGTGCCGAGAACACGCACTGAGAAAACATTCTTTCACGGTCACACGTCTTGCCGCCCTAGCGGTTCTCACAACAATAGTAGCTCAACACAGAGAGATGCTCGAGACACCAGGAGTCGACATACACACACTTTATTCGGGATATCGCTCGAGATGTCTTCCTTTCACTTATCACTGTAAATGTAAGCGTTAAGTGCATTTATAATGGCATCCCAGTACTGGTGTGAAAACAACATCTTGCGCTTAAGTCAAAATTTAATCCATATATACGCAAGTTTTGTTCAATAATGGCGTTTGTGAGGTGTTTTGGTGTCAATCGAGGTATTATTGTATAACGGCTATAAGTTATAACGTCTTATACTGCAGCTGCACTCTCTCTCTCTCCCTCTCTCTCTCCTGCAACTCCTAGAATAAAGAGAATTGAACCCCCCCGCGCGATGCCTCTGCGCTTTCACATCCACTCAAATCACTGCCAACACAATCAAATACAGAAAGCTAACAGACTTTAAACACAAACTGTGCCCAAAAGTTCCCCTGATGAAGATAGAAATCCCCCCGAAGTGCACTTACCCTTGTACACACTCCTCCAGCAGTCAAATCCCGATCTTCATACACTTACACACACTCACCAATTATTTAAATATATATTTACAAACAGCCGGGCATTTCACCAACAAAATCCTATCCCGCGGATGAAATGATTCAATTTAGCGCCCTAAAGTTTTGTGCAGTGTATTAGAAGGAATCTTCGCTTTGTTCGGTTGGTTTTTGACCAAAAATGTATTTTAAAAAAAAGACAGAAACTGACATACAAAACAAGAACTCTTCTTCCTTCCCATTCACCCCCAGTTTGAGAGCTCGGCATATCAATGCGCGCAGAATAGAGATAATGGGACACCACAACCGTGCCGTGTATAACACACAAAATAACTCATCCAACATAACAAATTATTTGTCACGTTGGAAATTAATTATATATTGTTGCAAACCGCGGCGAAACAAAAAACGCCGACTGTGAAACAACACTTGGAAGAAGCGGACTATTTTATGTAACGGTGCGGCGAATTTATTTCTCTTTGCCTAAGGAACGGTTGTGGTGCGCCCCCACCCCACTGCCTAGGGAAAAGCCCCGGATGTAAACTCGGAGAAACTCGTGTTGAGTGAAGTTACTCGTGGGGTAGAGATGTTTTAAAGACTATAAAGATGGAAAGTCCACATGCCAAACATTTATCTTTTCTCTCAGATAAAAAAGGGGTTTGCATAGCAGAATTCTTACTACTTTTTATGTTTTGTATTTCTTTACCTTTTGTGTTATTTAATGTCTACGCTCTTACAAGTTGCTATACTGTATTCTTAGCCTGTAATGACAAATATTTTTGTAATAATTTTCATGTTTGTTCTATGTTGACAGAATAGGAATGATCATTCCTATACACCTACAAAATCTTCATGTAAAACTTTAAAACTGCAGTCATCACAATGCTCACATTTACTGAATTAAATACGACATTCAAGTTTACAATGGGACAAATACAGGGTTTGTGTTGGAATTTTGTATTCTTTTACTATATTTAATTTTCTGTCTTTTAATCAATTGGTCATCCATCCATCCATCCATCCATCCATCCATCCATCTATCTATCTATCTATCTATCTATCTATCTATCTATCTATCTATCTATCTATCTATCTATCTATCCATCTATCCATCTATCTATCTATCTATCTATCTATCTATCTATCTATCTATCTATCGTCTGTCTGTCTACTCATTCATTCACCTGTCCATATATCCATCCATCCGTCTATTCATTCATGCATGCATTCGTAAATTCTATACTCGGTATTCTGTTGGCAGCACTTAAGACAGTATTCTGAAGTCAATGATGTTAAATGAACGTTAGGGGGAGACAGAGTGCTGCATTTGTGAGCAAATGATCCTGTGCTCTCAGCACCGTTTTCTTTTCCAGGCCTTTGCCTCCTAAACTTTTCAATGCTCTCCGTCATCAGCACCACTGTGTCCGTTCAAGCCAAATCTACGCCCTTGATGCTGAGGCATTTGAAATTAAGGCACTGTCAGTGTCGACAGATGACACTTGGTGGTGGAAACTGTAAACAAATAGAGCTGTCAAACATATAAACAATGTCAAACAAGGGATTGATGTTCTAATGCATGTAAAGTATCAGAGCTTTCCATGTGCATGGTTTTTATGGAATTATGGTTGCTTTTTCTAGAACTCCTGGTCTGGAGACAGGATGAGTTTATGCTGGCAATGTAGCATAGATGTTATATAATTCCAAAATTCCTGGAGTGATGCCAGTTAAAGTAGTTGTTTGCCATTTTGGGATTCACATACTGATGTCTGACCAAACTGAAACTGTAAATGTGACAGCTCTGATTCATAACATTTTCATTACTTAAACCTTCAATTGCAGACAAATTCGTATTGCAAACTGTAAATCAGGCTGCAAATAGGCACACAGTGCTTGCTAAACCAGGAATTCACCATATCATCCATTGCACTGCGGAGGATGAGGGACAGCCATCGATTTGGATTCTTAGTGCAGCTTCTGCTATCTGCTTTTCTTATTTTATCTGACACTGTGGGGTATCAGCTGGCACTCAATGACTCATCCTCGTCAGTTCTTATGTCGTAAGACCTCACTGAGCTGTTTTCTCTCTGGCTGTTTGTGATTGGCTTTTGAGGGTATTTCTGCACTACACATCCGAAGTGACTGAACTAATCAAGACTCCACTGATCTGGAAGTCCCATGCTGCAAGGAACTGAGTCACCCTCTTTGTCAACAAATGTTTAAGTAAACTAAGGATCAAAGGAGACTCTCTGTGTTAAGAAAATGACATATACAGTATCTCACAAAAGTGAGTACACCCCTCACATTTTTGTAAATATTTGATTATATCTTTTCATGTGACTACACTGAAGAAATGACACTTTGCTACAATGTAAAGTAGTGAGTGTACAGCTAGTATAACTGTGTAAATTTGCTGTCCCCTTAAAAGAACTCAGCACACAGCCATTAATGTCTAAACCACTGGCAACAAAAGTGAGTACATCCCTAAGTGAAAATGTCCAAATTGTGCCCAATTAGCCATTTTCCCTCCCCGGTGTCATGTGATTCGTTAGTGTTACAAGGTCTCAGGTGTGAATGGGAAGCAGGTGTGTTAAATTTGGTGTCATCGCTCTCACACTCCCTCATACTGGTCACTGGAAGTTCAACATGGCACCTCATGGCAAAGAACTCTCTGAGGATCTGAAAAAAAGAATTGTTGCTCTACATAAAGATGGCCTAGGCTATAAGAAGATTGCCAAGACCCTGACACTGAGCTGCAGCACGGTGGCCAAACTATACAGCGGTTTAACAGGACAGTTTCCACTCGCCATGGACGACCAAAAAAGTTGAGTACAGAAGCTGTACACTCACTCCTTTACATTGCTGCAAAGTGTAATTTCTTCAGTGTTGTCACATGAAAAGATAATCAAATATTTACAAAAATGTGAGGGGTGTACTCACTTTTGTGAGATACTATAATAACATCTTGTTTACAAGCAATGCATTCTGTTTAGTCATTATAGACAGCAGTCTGTGCCAGTGTATGCCAACGCAGACATGATAATATGCCAACACAGTTGGAATGCATCTTCAATGGAGGTATAAATCTTCCCCTATTAAAATCATTGTACATAACACATAAATGTTAAAATGATAATTGAATATCCCTCTCACTCAGACCTGGATTTGCTGCTTCCCACATACACTGTAAAATGCAGAAACCTGAAATTGTTATCTTAAAGGAATTTTCCTGGTTCAATATAAGTAAAGCTCAATCGACAGCATTTGTGGCAAAATTTTGACTCGTCCAACTTTTAAAAAAAGCGAAAATCAAGGTTACAATGAGACGCTTAATGGAAGTGAATGTGGTCATTATTTGCAGGGTTTAATGGCAGAAATGTGAAGCTTGTAATTTTATCAAAGCACTTATATTAACTCTTCTGTTAAAACTAATGTATTCATTGAGCTTTAAAGTTGTTTAAATCATAATCTTTCCATTCTTTTTGGGTTTACAGTGTTACATCGTCATAGCAACGAAGTAATAAAATTGAAAACGTCTTGTGGCTATACTTCTAAAACAGTGAGTATTTTAACATTTGGCCTCCACTGACTTGCCTTATTGTAACACAGATTTGCTTTGCTTTTTATTATTTTATTTTTTAAAGAAAACTAAGGATGATTCAAAATAATTTGTTGGTGTTACCTAATGTATTTACGTTGATTCAGTTGATTTTGACTCAAATAAAACCAGTTAATTTTAATTTTATTTCATGAAGAACAACTTTCTAGGTTAACATATTTTCACAACTGTCCCAGCACATTGGATTAGTTATTGTATATAGTACAGAGTGGTGTATTGTACTCAGAAACACATATAAACCAAAAAATGTGCTTCATGAGGTAACATCTGAATTAAGGTTATATAGCATTATATATTATATTATATAGCTACATCTCCCTCTTCTATAATAGTGCAAAAGCACTGCTACAGTGGGAGTTATTCTCTTTGTGTGGTGTTGTTTGATTGGCAGTGAGTAAGCAAAGCTGAATTCAGCTGGTGAGTGTGCTGTGATCTGACATCTGCAGTATGCTGAAGCTACTTGAACCATAGCATCACTGTTGCTTTAAATCTCTCATCAAGATGACCAGATTCAGTCTAAACTCTACACATGCTCCTGTACTGACCGAGAGAGAGAGAGAGAGAGAGAGAGAGAGAGAGAGAGAGAGAGAGAGAGAGAGAGAGAGAGAGAGAGAGAGAGAGAGAGAGAGAGAGAGAGAGAGAGAGAGAGAGAGAGAGAGAGAGAGAGAGAGAGAGAGAGAGAGAGAGAGAGAGAGAGAGAGAGAGAGAGAGAGAGAGAGAGAGAGAGAGAGAGAGAGAGAGAGAGCAAGGAAAAGAGAAAAAGGTTTCTTCCCATCTTCTGACCACAGGTTCCTTTTTGCATTCTGTATGCTTCTGTCTCTTGATCTACCTTGTAATCATTGTCTGCCTGATTCTTTGTTTCTCTTTCATGTGCTCATTTTCCTTTTGGTTGAAGTATGATTTGTTGTATTTTGTGATGATAGCTTGACATGTAATAAAACAGTAACAGTTATAGTAGGAAAAAAGAAAAACAAGAATGAAGGGTTATGAACTATGCAAAAGATTTTTATGCCAAACGTTTGAAAAAATGGAAAGTGTTTTACATGAAGTCTACTCTAAATTCCTATTCACAAATTATTCTGACTCAGAAAAAACCCTGTTCTGACCTCTTTGGACCAATCTAATCCCCTCCAAAGCCATTATGTGTTCTTACCAATGAGTGATGCCAGTGATTTCAGGGATTTTCCAGTGTGAATTTTAGGGCACAATTAAATTACTCATATTTGTACTTTAATGTTTGAAACAGACTTAATAAATAAGAATCTCAATAGAAAAACTCTTTATGAGCTGTTTGTCAGATGGGGATGGCTGCTTTGAAGAGTTTTTTTTGGAAAAGAATACAGACACACACACACCTCTCACTATATTAAATCATTAATTTGATTCCTTCACATGGAAGCTCAAAGAGGATAATTTGTGTAAATGGTTATTATTTTGTTTTGGGGAATATATGTAACTGGGATATACTTTCACGGTTGCTTGTACAACCCCAATTCCGAAAAAGTTGGGAAAAGTTGAAAAATGCTAATAAAAACAAAAAGGAGTGATTTGTAAATTATATTCCCCCTTTGCTATATTGAAAGCACTACAGCTACACATTATATGATGCTTTTCCTTGTGAATTTCATTGTTTTTTGAAAATGTAAAGTAATTTGAAATCAGATTGCAACACGCTCCTAAAAACTGCCAATTAAAGACTTATAACAATTTGATGAGTTAAATAACAAGGCAATGTGAAACAGGAGATGTTAAACAGTTGAGGCAATCGTGTCATAGTATATAAGGAGCTCCCAAAAACAGCCTAGTCCTTCAAGAGCAAAGATAGTCCCAGACTTGTACACTTGCCAACAGATGCTTCAGCAAATAATGTTCCCCAAAGACAGATTGGAAGGATTTTGGGCAATTCACCCTCTAAATGCACAATATAGTTAAAAGATTCAAGGAATCTGGTCAAATCTCAGTGCGTAAACGGCAAGACAAAAACCACTTCTGAATGAGCGTGACCTTCAATCTTTGAGATGTCACTATATTAAAAAACATCATTCATCTGTAATGGATATCATGAACATGGGTTTGGGATTACTTTAGTAACCTTTGTTAGTCAACAACATTCACTGCTACACCCACAGATGCAAGTTCAGACTTCACTATGCAAAGCAGAAGCCCTACATCAACTCTGTCCAGAAGCACTGCCGACTTCTCTGGGCTAAATCTCATTTTAGAACTGTGGAACTGTGTTTTTTGGTCTGAAGAGTCAACATTTCAAATCGTTTTTGAAAAACACAGCCATCGTGTTCTCCGGGCCAAAGCGGAAAAGGGCGAGGTTGAGTTCAGGGGTGTGTCTGTGCCCATGGCATGGGTAACTCGCACATCTGTGAGAACACCATTAATGACAGATATATAAAAATTTTGGAGTAACATATACTGCCATCTAGCATCATCTTGTCCAGGGATGTCTCTGCATTTTCCAGCAGGACAACTTCAAACCACATTCTGCCTGAATTACAAGTGCATGGCTGTGAATCAGAGTGTGGGTGCTAGATTGGCCTGCCTGCAGTCCTGACCTGTCTCCAAATGAGCATGTGTGCGGCATTATTAAGAACAACATATGACAATGAATACCCTGAACAGTTGTACAGCTAAAGACCTTCATAATGGAGGATTAACTTAAACTTTTCCAAACTTAACAAACTTGCCTAAATGCTTAATAAGTGTTATCAGAAGAAATGGTGATGTTTCACAGTGGTAAACACTCGACTGTCCCAAAATTTTTGGAGAGTGTTTCAATCACCTGATTTGAAAAAAAAAAAAAACAATGAAATTCAAAAGGTAAAACATCATATAATGTGTAGTTGTAGTGCTTTCAATATAGAAAAGTGTGAATATAATTTTCAAATCATCCCTTTTTGTTTTTATTAGCATTTTTAATTTTTTGGAATTGGGGTTGTATGTGCATGTCTAGGCACATAAACATGGTTGATTAGTACAGAAATTCTGGCACTAGCCCACTGTCTTAAAAGTGTGCTCCCATGTTAATCTTGCTTAACTTTCTTTTTACATGAACAATTAGAATTCCACATTGGACACTAAGGAAACTATATTACATAAAACTGCTTAGCACTTTCCTGTATTTTGAATGTTCAGAAGCATTTAATATTTCCAGCGCATTCGTTTTCAGAAAATAATCAATTACCATCAGAGCAAAGCAATGAGACATTCAGATGACTTGTACAGAGCTCTAGAGATCCCCAAGGAATATTCAGTGAGACTTTCTAGCTGAGCATTCATCTCCAGTCAGAGTAAGGCCAGATGTTCCTCTATTGGGGCTAATTTCTAATTCATTGGGGAATGAGGGAAATCTGACACACTGAATCATGTCTGTGTGTTAACATACTGCAGGGATTACTAGTATAGATTGCATGAGTGTGTAGACGTGTGTATTGTCCTGGTTTTAATAAGCACAGTTTGAGTGTTGTTTCACGCACATACAATCACAAAGGTACTTTTGTATATTGTCCTGAAGTAAAGAGGGAAAGTCTGAATCATAACATTGCAGAATGAAAATGTTGGTCTGTGTGCAAAGATAGCTGATAGTTTTATTACGAGTCATCTCTTCATCTGTTGCTAAAAGTTGCCCAGACTCGGGCTGAGTTCATCTACATTTGAAGAAACCAGATATGACAAGACCAGACTTTAAATAAACATATCTCACACCATACACAGAGGAGTTTATATTGTCATAATTTATTAATTTTGGTCTTTGCTGATAGCACATTGCATCATTACAGATTAAATTTATAGCATTTTGTGGTCCAGTTGGAGAGCAGGGAAAAGAGGTATAAAAACATGTTTCAAGTTGTTAAAATGTAACACTGGAACAACAGCAGATAAGCAACTCTGTCTACTGTCTATAGCTGTTAAAAATGTGTTGACTCTAACAAAGATGCATTTGTGCTAATAAATCTTATTAAGAACAATTGCAACATGTGAAACAGATTTCACATGATGCAAAAACAAGTTCCCAAAGCATTACACTCAGCTGAATTATTTGTGTCAAGTTACTCTTTTTAAAACGACATGTGTAATTATTGTAATCAGTTTGTTTTCAATTAACATGACTGTGCATGTCTTTAGAAATCCTCATGTCTGATAGGGTGCAATGGGACTAAAGGCACCCCATAAAGGTATATTCCAGGTTCAATACAAGCTAAGTTCAATCAACAGCATTTGTGGCATAATGTTGATTACAGTAATACAAAAAAGACTACCACTTTCCCTCCTTTTCTTTAAAAAAATCTAAAATCTCTCCAGCCAGGTCTCATAAGCAACCAAACTGGCCCGGTTGCTAGGGAGGGTAGAGTCACATGGGGTAACCTCCTTGTGGTCACTATAATGTGTTTCTCGTTCTCAGTGGGGCGCATAGTGATTTGTGCTTGGATGCCATGGAGATAGCGTGAAACCTCCACATGCGCTATGTCTCTGCGATAACACACTCAACAAGCCACGTGATAAGATGCACAGATTGACGGTTTCTGAGATTCGTCCTCCGCCACCCTGATTGAGGCAAGTTACTGTGCCACCACAAGGACATAGAGCGCATTGGGAATTGGGCATTCCAATTTGGAAAGAAAAGTGGAGAAAAAAAAAACTAAATCTGGGTTTAAGTGAGGCACTTACAATGGAAGTGAATGGGGCCAGTCCGTAAACGTTAAACTACTCACTGTTGCATGATAATGACATAAACCCTAAAATGACCATAAAAATTACGATTTAAACAACTTTACAGCTCAATTAATACATGAATTTTAACAGGAGAATTAATGAAAGTATTTTTCTAAAATTATAAGCTTCAAATTTCTGCCTTTAAACCTCCCAAAATTGGCCCCATTCACTTCCATTGTAAGTGAAATGGAGGGATGATGCCACAAATGTTGTAGATTGAGCTTAACTTGTATTGAAACCAGAATATTTCTTGAAGATAAATGTTATATTGGTTATATTGATATAGTGTTGATGTAGAGGCAATACAAGGCATAAGTTGTCAATTTAAAAGAGTTGTCTAAAAGTTGTCTAAAAGAGAAAATTTAATCAAAAGTACTTTTTAATCCGGGGGGCCTTCATATTGTACACCATATTTATATGTTTATGATCAGAGAAGTTTTTTTATTATGAGCCAATTATGCCAAATGTCTACAACACATACTGCACTTCTGAGAATTGTTATGCTACTGGGGGAGTTTGTACACTACAGTACGTTTCTATGTGACTCTTTGTGGACAGCGTTTTTTGGTTCATATTGCACCTTACCATAAGTTGAGGTCCAGTAAAACAAGTCAAAAGCCTAATTTAACTTAACCAGAAACCAGACACCACTTTTCTTACACTGACAAATGAAGGAAAAAAAACATCACTGAACTAAAAGAGGAATGGAACACAATGCCTTGATTAAAGAGGGAGTCATAACTTTATTATTTTAAGGATTATTCTCATGGTTTGGTGGACAGAGTGGCTTTGTGAATCACTTAGGAAAATGACAGATCTAAGAGTTAAGAGGACTGTTTCTCTGTCAGTTAGTAACCATGTGTGTTGCTTCAGTGGGGTTTTCAGCCCCCCAACACACACACTCAACCACATTAGAACCGTGAGGCCGTCTGCTGTTCTCCACCCTCAGAAGAGCGTATGTTAGTGCTGCTGCTTAACAGAACTGTGGGAGCAGAGAATAGACACGCCCTTCTCTCTCTTTCAGTCTCTCTTTCTTTCAGACAGGCAGCCACACTGACCCCATGGATTTATATAAATATCCCTCTTATTGCTGGCTGCCTTTGGGGTTGCTGCTTGAAGCGTCTCATTTTGGCGTCTGACCGAAATAACCAGTAAACCTCAGAGAATAAAAGAGACAGAAAGAGTAGGGGAGGGAGAGGGTATGCAAGGTGTGCATCTTAAACAATGAAAACTCCAGTGGAGAGATGATGGATTTCATTCCAGCTCTCAAAAAAAATTGCAAGCCACTACAATTGAAAACTTAAAAGGGATAGTTCACCCAAAAATAAAAATTCTGCAACCATATACTCACCTTCATTTTCTAAACCCATTTGACTTTCTTTATTCCATGAAATACAAAAGGAGCAACCTTAGTCACCATTCACTTTCATTAGATGGACAAAGGGAATGGATACTGAGACTAACACATTGCCCAACATGTCCTTTTGTGTTCCACAGAAGAAATTATATCAACTGGATTTGAAACAACATGAGGGTAAGTAAATGATGATGGAATTTTCATTTTTGGGCAAACTATCCTTTTAAAGGTGCATTCAGTAACCTTTGTGTTTGTGTCATCTTGGGCCTACACTGACACCTAGAGGCATGGATGCAGCATCATTCATAATCAATAGTTTTTAGTTATGGATGCCATTGTAGAAAAGTAGTATCCACAGTCATCCATGATTAATTTAATCCAAGAATGAAAGTGTCAAGTAGCAGGATGGATACTGAGATTAAGTGAGTAGTATTGGGCTGGTCTTCCAACATGCCAGCCCCCACGAGGAAACCCGCTCCATGTAGAATAAAACAGCTTTTACAAGGTTACTGATATGACTGGAGTCATTATCTCATGTAATTCCTCATTATTTTATACCTATGTTTCAAAATTACTTTTAATTTCTTTAGGAGTAAAACGTTGAATATTATTGAAAATGATACTGAATATTCAGAAAATTTCAGAAATGTCAGAAATAACAAACACTTGTTCTAAATTGAGGCCCCCCACTTTTCCATGTGTTTTGTTAGAAGTGTTTTGAACAAATGATATTTCAGACCTGCAGGTCTGTAAGATGAGTCACTTGTCTCTGTTATTGGAGAGGTGGGACAAATATTGAGCCACAAATTCGCATTTGAATATTCCTGTCATATATATATATATATATATATATATGACCGGAATATATTATCAAACTGCACCGTTATCACAGGTGTCATAGGAAAATATCAGGATCACGCACATGAAAAGGTCACCCCTTCACAGCCTATTCTGTGACCTCTGAATCTGATCGGCTGATGATTACATTTATATAATCATACTGAATACACACACACACACACACACACGCTTACACAATGTAACTATACACAGTAACACAGTAATTACTCTCACACATCACACAGTGATATTGATATATTGAACACACAAACATCAACATAATTTTGGACAAAAGGAGATAAACATAAATCTGTTCTGGTGACATTTCAGTACACATGCCTTTTCTGTCACATGTGTTTCCTCCCCGTCTTTTTCTGTTGGACAACTTAACTAAACTTCTTAAAATACACGTGGCATGAAACTGTAATGACACAAGAAGAATTTCATTATGATCTCAGGATTCTCTAGATCAAATTCAGATGATTTGTTAATTAATATTGTGATGATTTTGTTGCTGAGTATAAATCATTCGAAATCAAACCTGCCAATATTCAAATTGTATTCTGACTTTACATCTTGAAAGAATTTGGTTTGCTTTGTTAAAGAAAGAACAAACTCTTCTAAACATATGGGAGTCATTCATTAATCTTATGAATTAAATTGTTGTATGCCTAGTGGATCACTGCTGCTTATATGCACACTGTGTTCGTTTATGTATATAACGCAGTTGCCATATATGTCTTTACTGTCATCTGTATGTCAATTATGTTACTTTTCACAAACAAGATTTTAATCTATGAGAAAAAATAAAAATAATTTGTATTCGGAGACATGATTTAATGTCTTTGATGATTCCACATTTATCGGCATATACAACTCTTTCTTTTTCTCTTTCTGTCTTTTGCTCGCTCTGCTCTGTGTATGAGTCAGACCGGATAAGTGTTCCCACACAGAGACAGTAGGCTCTGTGTGGGAACACAGGGCTACCTTGGGGAAAAAAGCTCAATGTTACTCTGCTGCACACTAAATATAACTACACGAATACTACATACATTTAATTTAGTATTTAGGCTACATTTACAACAATGCACACACTAAGCAAGACTACACCAGAGACAGGCCTTTAACTTAAAAATAAATTTCATCCAAAAATTACAATTTTTCTCATCATTTACTCACCTTCATGTCATTCCAGATGTGTATGACTTTCTTTCTTCTGCAGAACACAAAGATTTTTAGAAGAATACTTCAGCTCTGTAGGTCCATACAATGCGAAGTGAATGGTGACCAGACCTTTGAAGGTCCAAAAATCACATAAAGTCAGAATAAAAGTAATCCATATGACAAAATCCCATTTCTTCAGGGTGAGATTTCATTTTTAAGTCCTTTTTACTATAAATATCTATATTTAGTAGTAAAAAAGGATTGAAATATCAATCCGTTTCTCATCCAAATTGTTCGCATCACTTCAGAAGGCATGGATTAAACCACTGTAAAAACAGTAATCACAATGTTAGAACTTGCTCTACCTCTGAATTTACATTTTAGTCTGACATCGCCAATCCCTCTTTTTTTTTAATCCCCTCTAACCACCTAGCTCCATTCATGAATATCTGAGGGGTATTCCGTAAAAGCAGGATTAGCAACTAAACCAGGCAAGTTACTGTAAATCATGTTCAACTTCTAACTTCCAAAAACCGGAGTATCTTTCCTGGTAGGTTAGTAACCATAGCAACTTAGTCTATGTTTCCAATATGCGTGCTGTCAAAGTATGTACTGTATTTGATGAAGGACCCACTTCTCAGATGGTAAATCACTACATTCTTTTAGGTATGTTCATACCAGTAGTATGAATACATTTCGGACATACTTCATCCAGGGATGTTTGGACCTGAATATATTATGTTAGAACAACAACCACGAAAACTATCTGCTCTGGTTTTGTTAAACAAGCACAATTTAAGCTCAAGGAACAATTATTTTGGTGTATAAAGCACTTACAATTGAGAAGAGCCATCCACCTCACAATTAACCTCCTTTAAATCCAGTAATTGGAATGTGATGTCTTCTCAGCTCCAGAGGGATTATGGGAGCGTAAAGTGTCCAGTCGATCCACACTTCAAAATGTCACCAGAAATAGTAGGTCATCCGGATATTTCTCGCTGACGGCATCATGAATACTGTGGATTCAGACATGCTACTCCATTGGCATACTGTTTTTGCCATACTATATAGGAGGGAATGTAACCCGCACAAGAAGAGACAGTCACAATGTAAGTCAAAAACTGCTTTTATTAAATAAAGAGCAGGCGAAGGTACAGTAGGGATATTCCAGAGGGAGAAAGGTCGAGGTAAGCGTAGGGTCGAGAGCCGGGGAATCAAAGTGGAGTAAAGGGGCAAATCCGGGAGAGAGTGGTCAACGAGAGTGGGGAGGTCGAAGCCGGGAAACAGGATAAGAGGAACTAGACGGGACTAGGGGGGAGCAAAAGACAGGGGAACAAGGGGAGCTGGCAAGCTAAGAGGAGGACAAGAGGAGTTCAAAACTAGACAAGACTAGCGGGGGGCAAAGACACGGGAAACTAAATACAATAACCAACAGGAGTGAGACGAACGGGTTGTGAAATATATAGGGGCGAGTGCAGGTGTAAACAATGATAGGTGATGAGACGAGTGCAGGTGAAACTAATGTGCAGGAGTGCAGATGACGCGAGTGCAGGTGGTCATAATGTTCTGGGGGATTGGAAACGCGTGAGAAACTCGAGGAAAGGAGATAACCTACGAGCATGTGAGCGAGTAGGAGCAAAGTGGGCGTGAAAAGCTCGAGGGGGCGGAGCGAGGGAGTGAGTGTGTGTGCGATGAAGCGGGGATGGGGCAGAGGAGCAGGGTTCGTGACAGTACTCCCCCCTCTAAAACGGACGGCTCCTGACGGCCGCGCTCGGTTGCGAGGAAGTGGTGCTGGACGATCCCAACAAACAAAAAAACCCTGAAGAGACAACCCACAAAACACACAAACAAAATTGAGGGCAGTCCAAGGGGCACAGAGGGAAATGAGACAGTCCATGGGGTCAATGGGCAGTTTCAAGGCAAGGTCAGGGGGAACGTGGGTGGTCGGGAGATCTAGGGGGCAGCCATAGGGCAGAGGCTGGGTCAGGAAGGCGACTGGAGGACAGGGACTGGGTCCGGGGGTCTGGAAGGTGACCACCGGACAGGAACAGGGTCAGGAGGCCAGGGAAGAGGCCACAGGACAGGGAGAGTGTCAGGGGGCCACCGGACAGGGTCAGGGGGCCAGGGAAGAGCCATGAAAGGCGGTGCCGTCAGAGGCGGCACTGTAGGTGGCTCTGGAGGTGGGGTTCTGGAAGGCTCTGGAGGTGGAGCCGAAGGAGGCTTTAGGGGCGAAGGCCTGAAAGGCTCTGGAGGTGGAGCCAATGATGGTGGCGCCGTGGGAGGCTCTAGAGGCGGAGGCCTGGAAGGCTCAGGAGGTGGAGCCAATGGAGGTGGCGCCGTGGGAGGTTCCCGAGGCGACGACCTGGCAGGCTCTGTAGTCTCGGGGGGTAGAGCCGTAGGAGGCTCGGGAGGCGGAGCCGTAGGAGGCTCGAGAGGCGGAGCCCTAGGAAGCTCTGGAGTCTCTGGGAGTAGAGCCGTGAGAGGCTCGGGGAAAAAGGTCATGGAAGACTCGAGAGGCTCTAGAGGTGGGGCCCTGGAAGGCTCGAGAGGCTCGGGAGGAGGAGGAGCTCTGGAAGACTCGAGAGATGAAGCCCTGAGAGGCTTGGAAGGGGGTGGAGCCCTGAAAGACTCGAGAGGAGAAGCCCTGAGAGGCTTGAGGGGAGGAGGAGCCCAGAGAGACTCGAGAGGGGAAGCCCTGAGAGGCTTGAGAGGGGGAGGAGCCCTGAGAGACTCGAGAGGCGAAGCCGTGAGAGGCTTGAGGGGTGGAGCCATGAAAGACTCGAGGGACGGAGCCCTGAGAGGCTCGAGGGGAGGAGGAGCCCTGAGAGACTCGAGAGGCGAAGCCGTGAGAGGCTTGAGGGGTGGAGCCATGAAAGACTCGAGGGACGGAGCCCTGAGAGGCTCGAGGGGAGGAGGAGCCCTGAAAGACTCAAGAGGGGAAGCCCTGAGAGGCTTGAGGGGGGGAGGAGCCCTGAGAGACTCGAGAGGCGAAGCCTTGAGAGGCTTGAGGGGTGGAGCCCTGAAAGACTCGAGAGGAGAAGCCCTGAGAGGCTTGGGAGGGAGAGCCCTGAAAGACTCGAGAGGAGAAGCCCTGAGAGGCTCGAGAGGAGGAGCCCTGGGAGGCTTGAACGGAGGAGCCTTGGGAGGCTCGTGAGGCAGAGCCCTGGGAGGCTCGAGAGGAGGAGCCCTGGGAGGCTTGGGAGGAGGAGCCTTGAAAAACTCGGGAGGAGAAGCCCTGAGAGGCTTGAGAGGCGGAGCTCTGGGAGGCTCGAGGGGTAGAGCTCTGGGAGGCTCGAGAGACTTGAAAGGCAGAACCCTGGGGGGCTTGGGAGGTAGAGCTCTGGGAGGCTCGAGAGGAGGAGCCTTAGGAGGCTCGAGAGGAAAAGCCCTGGGAGGCTTGAGAGGAGGAGCCTTGGGAGACTCGAGAGGCGGAGGCCGCGAGGGCTCTGAGAGCGGAGCAGAGGCTGGCAGAGCCGTGGAAGACTCTGGGGGCGGAGCTGAACCCGGCAGAGCCGTGGAAGACTCTGGGGGCGGAGCTGAACCCGGCAGAGCCGTGGAAGACTCTGGGGGCGGAGCAGAACCCGGCAGAGCTGTGGAAGACTCTGGGGGCGGAGCAGAACCGGCAGAGCCGTGGAAGACTCTGAGGGCGGAGCAGAGGTCGGTAGAGCTGTGGAAGACTCTGAGGGAACCTCTGCGGTCTTGAGCACAAGACGAGACTGGGGAGAAGGGGCCCTCTTCCTTCTCTTACGTCTTCGGCCAACAGGGGACATGGCCATGGGGACGGTCGAGGCTACAGGCGCTGGCTCTGAGGCGGTTGAGGCTACAGGCGCTGGCTCGCTGACCGTGGCAGACATGGGCGCTGGCTCGCCGGCCGTGGCGGGCATGGGCGCTGGCTTGTTGGCCGTGGCGGGCATGGGCGCTGGCTCTCTGGCGGTGGCAGGCATGGGCGTTGACTCGCTGGCCGTGCCAGGCTTCGGGACTGGGGCCGTGACAGGCTTCGGGACTGAGGCCGTGACAGGCTTCGGGACAGGGGGCCGTGACAGGCTTCGGGACTGGGGCCGTGTCAGGCCTCGGGACTGGGGCCGTGTAAGGCTTCGGGACTAGGGCCGTGTAAGGCTTCGGGACTAGGGCCGTGTAAGGTTTCGGGACTAGGGCCGTGTCAGGCTTCGGGACTAGGGCCGTGACAGGCTTCGGGACTAGGGCCGTGTAAGGCTTCGAGGCTAGGGCCGTGTCAGGCTTCGGGGCTAGGGCCGTGTAAGGCTTCGGGGCTAGGGCCGTGTAAGGCTTCGAGACGGGGGCCGTGGTAGGCTTCAAGACGGGGGCCGTGGTAGGCTTCAAGACGGGGGCCGTGGTATGGACCGCTGGTTCAGTGTCTGCCTCCCCCACAGTAAACGAGGAACCAGCACACAGTAGGGCGAGGTCAATAAACTGAGCCAGGTTGAGAGAGCAGCGACCACCAGGCATGAATGATGAGGCTGGCTCATTCAGTCCAAATTGAAAAATGTCTTTCAGAGCCACCTCATCAAAATTCACCTGGTTGGCCAGGGCACAAAAATCCATAATATAAGCCTCCAAGGGTTGGCTCCCCTGGCGCAAAACCAAGAGTCGGGCCGCTGGCTCCATAATGTCAAGGACGTGCATTACACCACCGCTGCCTTGCACGAAAAACTCTTGGCAAGCGCCCGAAGAGCCGTCAAACCTCTCAGGGGGTTGAAGGCTCACGGCGCTCAGAAATGCACTGGAGGCATCAACGGGCTCAGGGGCAGACACAGGTGAAACAGGGTGACATAAGTCAGACAAAGAACATACCTGCTGCCCCTGGGCCGCGAGCGCTTGGTCCTACCTCCAAACTGTAGCTCCTCGCGCCGAATGTGACGTGCTTCTCCGCTCTAGTGAGCTGCGCGAATCCTCCACGTGATGCATTGTGACTGTCTACGGTGAGGTTGGTTATTTTGTAACCCGCACAAGAAGAGACAGTCACAATGTAAGTCAAAAACTGCTTTTATTAAATAAAGAGCAGGCGAAGGTACAGTAGGGATATTCCAGAGGGAGAAAGGTCGAGGTAAGCGTAGGGTCGAGAGCCGGGGAATCAAAGTGGAGTAAAGGGGCAAATCCGGGAGAGAGTGGTCAACGAGAGTGGGGAGGTCGGAAACAGGATAAGAGGAACTAGAAGGGACTAGGGGGGAGCAAAAGACAGGGGAACAAGGGGAGCTGGCAAGCTAAGAGGAGGACAAGAGGAGTTCAAACTAGACGAGACTAGCGGGGGCAAAGACACGGGAAACTAAATACAATAACCAACAGGAGTGAGACGAACGGGTTGTGAAATATATAGGGGCGAGTGTAGGTGTAAACAATGATAGGTGATGAGACGAGTGCAGGTGAAACTAATGTGCAGGAGTGCAGATGACGCGAGTGCAGGTGGTCATAATGTTCTGGGGGATTGGAAACGCGTGAGAAACTCGAGGAAGGGAGATAACCTACGAGCATGTGAGCGAGTAGGAGCAAAGTGGGCGTGAGGGCTCGAGCGAGCAAAAAGAGCGTGAAAAGCTCGAGGGGGCGGAGCGAGGGAGTGAGATCGAGGGAGTGAGTGTGTGTGCGACGAAGCGGGGATGGGGCAGAGGAGCAGGGTTCGTGACAGGGAAGTATGGATATTCGGAGGCAGCGAATGTTAGGAAGTATCAGATAATGTTTTTTTATAATGACACAAACATTTTTTTAAGCATTATTATGATATACCGCAATCTTATGTTTACCTCACAAATCTACTTCTGTCTGGCTTTTTCAGTCTCACACACCACGGACTTGAATTAAACAAGCAAACAAATGGTATGCATTATGCTGTTTTTTTTATTGCAACAGGATGTTTTCTACATTCTAATTTTGGCAATGAATAATGCATTGGAAAGGCCTCTACACTTTTCACTATGTAAATTAATTGAAGGGGAGTTTTATAGAGTTGCTGGTCAATTGGTTGAATTATTTTATGATATTAATATTATTAACAGATTTACAAATCTAATTGGATTCATCTGTGGAACCCACATTCTAGTTCTTTCAGTCCATGAAGGTTAATATCATGTAAAATGACATCATTTTCAAAATGTAATGGCAGAATAATTTGTCATGTTTAATAAGAACCTCGACTGAGCTAAATGGTGATCTCTTATCAGTTTAATTCCTGTACAGTACATAAAGAAATGCACAACTTTCCAGACTTGTTTATTGTATGTTGATTATTTTCTGAAAATATACTGTAAATGAGACATGCTATAATTTAGAATAACATACAGTGCCATGCTTTGACTGGTAATGTAATTGTGTATTTTAAATGTATATTTTTGATGCTTCATTAGGTGTTGCATATGGTCCCACCATGCCCCCCCAATGTTCAAGCCAAATACACCCTTGCACAAAGGTCACGTATCTATGTGAGCCTTTCCATCATTCCCCACCACTATTACAGCAGATTTTTCTCTCATAATTCACATGAATAATCAAGTGTGGCCTACTAAAACAAATTGCATTAAATCTATGGAAAATTATGACAACTGTGGGAGATCCTACAATTGAAAGAGGATGTATAAATACAATGACACCATCAGCAACTGTAGGAAATGGAAGAAGATATGACACAAATTCAAAGTGTTCAGAAACCCCAATGCTGAATTAAAGGGACAGTTTGCTCAAGAAGAAAATTATCTCATCATTTACTCTCCCATCCCAGATGTGTATGACTTTCTGTCTTCTACTGAACACAAAAAAAGATTTTTAGAAGAATATCTCAGCTCTGTAGGTCCATACAATGCAAGTGAATGGGTACCAAAATGTTGAAGCTCCAAAGGCATGTAAAGGCAACTCGGGCAAATTTGGGTAACACTGCTTTTTGGAATACCCCCCTAGTTTCACTCAGACGTACATCAGATGTAAGGTTGTAAATGCAGTTTCATGTTGACTTTAACGTTATAATATATTTTAATTTGATACCAGTCTGCATTTTGCTAGTAAAATATTGTTACTCTTACCTGAGTTTGATCAATGTCCCTGAACATCAATAAATAAAGTCTCCTTTAGGTCATTTCCACAGAACAAAACAAAACTTTCAACCTATAGTAGATAACCATCATTTTGAGGTGTTTTTATGCAGAATGTCTTAGTTACAGTATTATAAGCTGCACTTTGTGAAGGAGAAAGACATCTGCTGTAAATGAAAGAGACATGTCAGAGACATGCAGAATAGAGTATTAACAACACTATCTCTGTATGAATATGATTATGTGCAAATATGTGCACTACCCGGTGGGAATACATGTTTACAAACTGAAATAAAACCGACAGTATTTAGATTGCAGCATAATATGATTCTGCAATATTCCAAGTATCTTGCTTAGGGCATGTACAAAGCTGTCATCTCCCTATCTGTTTCTCATTTTCTTTCTCACATGTGTACAAATATTTTTCTTTTGTCTTTTATCACAAATTGTTTTCATAGCACTCACCGCTGATGCATTCAAATATTCAAATGTCCATCACTTTATGGAACAACGTTTTATTTTGACCGTGTTACGAGTGCTTGTCTTAAATATGGACCTGCCAGAATGATGTTTTACCCAAAAAAACCTCCCTGGTGATGACTAACACACTGACTCACCACTGTACACACACGGGGAACTGGCCAAAGGATGCATAAGTAAGAGGAGAATGTTCTTTCCGTTTTACAGGTTGATAGTCTGTTTTTAAACAAGTGATGCAATTTTTTTCTAACCATTTGAAGATTATGATATTATAAATGTTTTACATTATTATGCTACGTATATATCGTATTATAATAATAATAGAGTACACCACTTTAAAGAGCAGTATACAGTATAATACAATACAATTACATAAAATGCTATTCACTAAAATGCCATAACAATAAAATGCAGTTGTGAAGCTTTCCACTAAGGAAGACACGGGAAACAGTGTCGGCTTCAAGGTAAGATTCTTTAATTAACACACTTTTTATCAGATACACAATTGTACAGCACACTTTCTTTTTAGTTGCTACTCTGGGTGTAGGCACTCTCCCCCGAGGCTCTGTGGCTGCTGCTCTTTTATGCCGCTCTCCTCACGCTTACTGCAATTAGACACAGGTGTTAGACATAATTTAGCTCAGGTCTAAGCGCCCTTACCGCTTTTCTCTCCCGGATGGGTGCTTGACCACGCCCCCGCTGCCACATACCCCCACCGCCCGACTCAGGCCGGGGCGTCATCCGGCCTGCCTACCACTCCCCCCCCCCCATTTCTGGAGAGGAAGTCAGCGGCAGCCATCTGCACCCCCGGTCTGTGGATCACCTTGAATTTAAAAGGCTGGAGTGCCAGATACCAACGGGTGATCCGGGCGTTAGTATCCTTCATGCGGTGAAGCCACTGGAGTGGGGCGTGGTCCGAGCAGAGGGTGAAGGCCCGCCCCAGCAGGTACTAACGGAGTGTGAGGACTGCCCACTTGATGGCCAGACACTCCATCTCCACGGTGCTGTACTTGGTCTCCCTCAAGGAGAGCTTCCGGCTGATGTACAGCACCGGGCGCTCCTCCCCCTCCACCACCTGCGAGAGTACGGCCCCCAGCCCTCTGTCTGAAGCGTCCGTCTGCAATACAAAAGAGAGAGAGAAGTCAGGTGCATGCAAAAGCGGCCCCCCACAAAGTGCAGCTTTAATCTGTGTAAATGCCTGTTGGCACTGCTCCGACCATTGGACCGGATCTGGAGCCCCCTTTTTAGTGAGGTCAGTCAGCGGGCTGGTGACATCCGAATAATTAGGCACAAATCTTCTGTAATAGCCAGCCAGCCCCAGGAACTGCCTCACCCCCTTTTTGGTCTTGGGTCTAGGGCAAGTCGCAATCGCCGCGGTCTTGTCAATTTGGGGACGCACCTGGCCATGACCCAAGTGGAACCCCAGATACCGTACCTCCACACGCCGAACCGCACAATTTTTCGGGTTTGTCGTGAGCCCCGCCCGCCGCAGCGATCTCAGGACGGCCCTCAGATGTTGCATGTGCCGCTGCCAATCATTGCTATAAATGATGATATCGTCTAGATAGGCAGCGGTGTAAGCAGTATGTGGTTTGAGGATCCTATCCATGAGACGCTGAAACGTGGCTGGTGCCCCGAACAAACCGAAAGGAAGCGTCACGATTTGGTGTAATCCAAACGGCGTGGTGAAGGCCGTTTTTTCATGGGATATTGGTGTCAAGGGGATCTGCCAATAACCCTTCGTAAGAATCCAAGGTCGAATAAAACCGAGCAGTACCTAACCGATCGAGCAGTTCATCAACACGGGGCATTGGGTACGCCTCAAATTTAGACACCGCATTGACCTTTCTATAATCCACACAGAAACGTACAGACCCGTCGCTCTTGGGCACAAGGACGACCGGGCTGGACCAATCGCTGTGGGATTCTTCTATTACTCCCATCTCAAGCATCGCATCCAATTCTTCCCGAACTATTTTCTTTTTATGTTCGGGCAAGCGATAGGGGCGGCAACGTACCACCACACCTGGCTCGGTCTCGATGTGGTGTTGTATGACGTTTGTGTGGCCCGGTAGAGGAGAAAACACGTCTGCAACTCCTTTTGTAGTTCGGAAACCTCTGCGAGTTGGCGCTGCGAGAGGTGGTCTCCACAAGGAACCGGGATGTTAGAATTACAGGCTTTGTTTACCTCCGGTCCGAGCTCCGCCCTCTCCGGAACTACCGTTGCCAACGTCACAGAGGCCGCCTCTTCCCTCCACAATTTCAGGAGGTTGAGGTGATATATTTGCCGTGCGCCCCCTCTATCTGTACATTTAACCTCATAATCAAGATCCCCTACTCGTCGTGTGACCTCAAAGGGCCCTTGCCACTTGGAGAGTAATTTAGAGCTCGATGTTGGGAGTAATACAAGCACCTTATCTCCCGGTGCAAATTCCCGTAGCTGAGCACCCCTTTCATACAGCCGTCGTTGCCGTTCTTGAGCCTGGAGCAAATTCTCCTGTGTTAGTAGAGTTTTGCTCAAAGATCAAGAACGTATTGAATTTCATTTTTACTATTAGAAGGTCCCTCCTCCCAAGCTTCACGGATGACGTCGAGGACCCCGCGTGGGCGTCGCCCGTACAGCAGCTCAAATGTGGAAAACCCTGTGGAGGCTTGCGGGACCTCTCGTACTGTGAATAACAGGGGGTCCAGCCACTTATCCCAATTCCTAGCGTCTCCGTGTATGAATTTACGAATCATATTTTTGAGCGTTTTATTAAATCGTTCCACAAGGCCATCAGTCTGCGGATGGTAAACACTAGTGCGAATCGACTTAATGCCCAAGAGTTCATAAATTTCGCGAAGTGTTCGCGACATAAAAGTAGTGCCTTGGTCGGTGAGGATTTCTTTCGGGACCCCCACCCGGGAGATTATCTTGAAGAGTGCCCCGGCAACACTACGTGCTGAGATGTTGCTCAAAGGCACTGCTTCCGGATATCGCGTTGCGTAATCCACCAGGACTAACACAAAGCGATGTCCGCGTGCCGTCCGTTCTAATGGCCCGACGAGGTCCATTCCAATTCTCTCGAAGGGAACCTCGATCAATGGAAGGGGGTGCAAAGGCGCTTTTGGGGTGGCCGGTGGGTTTACCAGCTGACATTCGTGGCACGCCGCACACCACCTGCGGACGTCGCCGCCAATGCCCGGCCAATAGAAACGGGCTATTAGACGGAGAAGTGTCTTCCTTTCCCCTAGGTGACCGGCCATAGGATTATAGTGAGCCGCCTGGAAAACCATTTCCCGGCGGCTCCGTGGAATCAACAATTGTGTCACCTCCTCCTTTGTTTGAGCGTCCTGCGTCACTCTGTATAACCGATCTTTAATAACCGAAAAATAAGGATATGAAATGGCGACGCCTGGCCGGAGTTCTTGACCATCGATTACTCTCATTTGGTCAAAAGCGTGCTTAAGGGTTTCGTCCCGTGACTGCTCCAAGGGGAAGTCCCCCCCCGGGAATTCCCTGAGAGGAGGGGCGACAACCTCGCCCCTTCCCTCGTCATTTGGAGCAGCCGAGGACGGCCCCGGCTCCGCCTCCCCCGCCAAAGCATGTGTGCACATCACACATCTCTTCATTTCCATGCAGGACCCATCCGCACAAACTCCCTCTAATACATTTCTAAAATTCGGCCAATCAGTACCCATGATTAGTGGATGGGTGAGGCGGGAGCTAACCGCTGCCTCCACACTATGTTTTCCTCCCCGGAATTTGATCGCCAAAGTCACCATGGGATACTTGTGAACATCCCCATGCACACACCTCACCCTCACCCGTTTAGCTGTGCCCAAAGCCCCGGGTTGAACCAAGCGTTGGTGGATGGTGGTCTGATTACAGCCGGTATCCAACAATGCTTGGTATGTACCCCCTTGATCCTTACCGCAATCCGGTACGCTCCAGCCCAATCGGGGGCAGCCTGCGGGACATCGGAGACCCGCACCACTGTCCCCACCTCCATCAGCGGACACTGATCCCGGAAGTGGTCCGGGTCTCCGCACCTCCAGCAGACCGGCCCAGGCGCCACGGCCACACCCGTACTGGCGGGCGCCCCCACCTGAGGAGGAGAGCGGCTGAAGGACGGGGAAGGGGTAGGCAGGTTCTCCCACGGCCGGGAAGTTGGTCTCATGTATCCTCCATGCCTGTGCGTGGCAGGAACGGGCCCTGGGAAGAGAGCAGAGCGAGAGAAAACAGGAGAGGGGGAAAAAACAGGGGAAGACACAGGGGAAGGGGAGAGAGAGAGAGAGAGAGCTCATCTGCTCTCGGAATCGCCGCCATGTGGTCCTCCGCAAGACGAACGGCCTCCTCCAGCGATGCCGGGCGGTGGCACTGGACCCACTCCGCCGTTCTCTTGGGCAAACGCTGAACAAACTGCTCCAGTACCACCTGATCGATGAGTCCCTCGACGTCGTGGTCCCCCGCAAGTAGCCACCTCCGACAGGCATCACGGAGCTGCTGGGCGAACGCGAACGGGCAGTCGGACTAGTCCAGTTTTGGCGATTTTCTTCCGGGCTCCGACCAACCCGTTGCAGGATGGCTCTCCTCAGGTCTGCATAGGCCAGGAGGCTTGTTGCTGGCAGTTGTTGCGCCGCGAGTTGTGCTTCCCCGGACAAGAGAGGGACTAGGCGGGCTGCCCACTGGTCTTGTGGCCACCCCCAAATTTCCACCGTACGTTCGAACAAATCGATGAACGCCTCTGGATCATCTGCCGGCCCCATCTTCTGTAACGTGAGTGGGGGCAGTGAGTGTCCAGGGTCCCGGCTGTGGCTGGAGCGGCCTCCTGGCTGAGGAGGCTCCGGATGGCGAGCCGGTCCTCTGCTTGAGCCCGCATGATCTCGAAGAACCGACGATCCTGGTCTTGCTGGAGCTCAAGCAGGGATTGTTGGTGGCCCTGATGTAGTGTAGCGAGGGACTGGAGGACTTCCGCCAGCTGGGAGGACTCTATGGGGCGACTCTGTTCCATAATTTGCAGAAATTTTTTTTCCAGCTTTTTCCCGGGTTTCGGCACCAGTGTGAAGCTTTCCACTAAGGAAGACACGGGAAACAGCGTTGGCTTCAAGGTAAGATTCTTTAATTAACACACTTTTTATCAGATACACAATTGTACAGCACACTTTCTTTTTAGTTGCTACTCTGGGTGTAGGCACTCTCCCCCGAGGCTCTGTGGCTGCTGCTCTTTTATGCCGCTCTCCTCATGCTTACTGCAATTAGACACAGGTGTTAGACATAATTTAGCTCAGGTGTAAGCGCCCTTACCGCTTTTCTCTCGTGGACGGGCGCTTGACCACGCCCCCGCTGCCACAGCAGTGCAATCCATTTTATTGTAAACAGCAATGTTGATAATATGCAGTATATAGTACAGGTGTTATTCTACATCAACAGATACTTCTCCTTAGGATTTGTTGATGGGTTCTTTTGCGAGTGACTGATCTGATTAAAAAAGATTATAAAGATGTGGCAAGCTTTCCTAAAACTTTGACAATGAAACTTTAAAATCTAATATTGTCATTCTAAACCTCTAATAGACCATTTTATTTAACTTGTACTCTCTCTCTCTCTCTCTCTCTCTCTCTCTCTCTCTCTCTCTCTCTCTGCATAGTCCTTCTCGTTTCATGCTTGAATGTTCATTCATCAGTCTTGCTCCGGCTGTTGTCATAGTACCACTTCTTACACTCGACTGCTTTGTAGACTACGTAAGTACGTTACCAGTTAGCAGCTACGATCACGACATTGTGAGTCAGGTGGTCAGTGTGTCACCTGCCTCTAGACGTCATGGAAACACTGATGATCACTGCAGTGTACATCTGTGAGATGAACAAAATTCTACACTCTGCCTCACTTTATCCTGGTCATTCTCTTTTACTTTGCTGGTCTTTTTTTGTTGTTGCAATTGACTGTTCTGCAGCATCTCCGATATTATCAGTACAAACAAGAGCCCATGTTCTTTAATGTAAGCTGAGTGTGGTTGTCATGGATACAGTAGCTGGATAGTCTGTCATGGATTTTGAACATGGCTCAGAATTAGAGAGCAGCACCTCAGAGACAACAGCGCAACTGTTAAGGTCTCATTAACTTGCCAAATGATTCAGCATCCACTCAAATGACAGACTTTCACTAAATGGAATCCAAATACATATATATATATATATATATATATATATATATATATATATATATATATATATATATATATATATAAACTTAAATATTGATCTGTTTCTCACCCACACATATCATATCGCTTCAGAAGGTATAGATTAAACCACTGGAGACTTTTATGCTGACTTAATGTGCTTTTTTGAGCTTTACATTTTGGTACCCATACACTTGCATTCTATGGATCTACAGAGCTGAGATAATCCTCTAAAAACCTTTGTTTGTGCCATGCAGAGGAAAGAAAGTCATACACATCTGGGATGGCATGAGGGTGATTAAGTGATGAGAGAATTTACATTTTTTGTGTGAAAATTCCCTGGAAAATTCTGTCATCATTTACTCACCCTCATGTTATTCTTGCCTTAAGCATGACTTTCTTTCCTCTGTGGAACACAAAAAGAGATGTTAGGCAGAATGTTAGCCTCAGTGTCCATTCACTTGCATTTCATCTTTTTCCATACAGTGAATGGTGACTGGGGCTAACATTCTGCTTAACATCTCCTTTTGTTTTCCAGAAAAAAAGGAAGAAAAAAAAAGAAAGGCAGAAAGGTTTGGAACAACACGAGGGTAAGTAAATGATGATAGAATGTTCATATTTTGACGTGCTATCCCGTTATCCACTTTTACCTGCTTGTTAAAGTTTGTGAACCAAAACATGTTTTTCGATTGTTATGATCTTTGTCTGCCCTGGCTAGATTAGAGGACATTTCCACCGTTCTTTTTCAATGATCCACTCACAGCCATTGAAATACTGAAATGCATTGATGGATATCGGCTCTGCTTGTTTCAGCAAGAAAGGCTGGGTTTCACAGGCCTGCTTTGTCAGAGAGCTCAGCGCTGTGATAGGCAGTACAGAAGGATTGTTCTTGGAGGCTGCTTGCTGATTGTATGTCCTGACCTTCCTGTTTTCAGTACCCAGACTGAGTTATCCAGTTTCAGTGAGTATATGGAAACTCCTTCACCTGTGGCTATGATGTTCCCTCACATACAGCAAAGAACAGAGAAAGAAAGAGTGACTGAAAGATGGTTTCAGTGTATGAATCTGAATCTGTGACACTGTGGCATTCAAACTGCAAAGGTGCATTTGTTTTGAGTCTGTGGAGCAGAAAATGTGTGCAAGGTAGTTGATTTGTAGATTTGCACTGCTGTTATTTAAAACTCAAACTTGCAAAAGTAAATGTGAAGGATACATATATACATAAGACTCATAAGGCTATATTTGAACAGCCATTGTTCTCCTTGTATGTGCAAAAGAATAAAACAAATATGCTTTTGTACACTGGCGACCTGTCCAGGGTGTCCCCCGCCTTTCGCCCAATGTTAGCTGGGATAGGCTCCAGCCCCCCGCGACCCTGTACACGGGATAAGCGGTTGACGATGGATGGATGGATGGATGGATGCTTTTGTACGTTTCTTCTTTTTCATTTTTCATTTGCATGAATAAAAACAATTCTCAACTGGTTCTCAACTGGTTTTGCGTCAAAACCCACATGTTATATTCAGAATTGGGAGGGTTACTTTTTATACGTATTCCACTACAGATTACAGAATACATGCTGTAAAATGTAATTTGTAACGTATTCTGTTAGATTACTCAAGGTCAGTAATGTATTCTAAATACTTTGGATTACTTCTTCTGCACTGTTAGATTTATTCACTTGTTTTGAATATAAAAACTGCCAGTACAGTAAGACTAAATACACATGTTAAAAATACATTCTCTGAAAAACCTAAATATCTTATGCAGTGTTGTTTCTAAAACAAAATCAATCAAATTGGTCTTGTTTTAAGGATTTGTTTATACAGGAAAATAACACAAAATGTATTATCAAGAATACGATTTTTGCCCCAATATCAAAATATCTTACAAGAAAAAATTTATTATGATCTAACGTGAATTTTCTTGATAAAAATTATGATCATGACTGGTAACATGTGCATGTAAAATGGCAAGAAAAAGCATTTTAGCTTAGCGTAAAGCTGACAATTTACACAAGATTTATTTCTATTTCTCCTGCTCCAAACTTACTTCAAACTAACTTCTCTGTCTGCTCGTATGAATGTAACACATCATAAGAAAGTGTTTCATCGCTGTTCAGAAGCACTTTAGATCGCATAATTTATATGTATAATTTTTTTCCATCTGAAAGGACTAATTATTGAATGAAACAAATGACAAAAAATGCAAAGTATTCTCTTCAGTAATCAAAATACTTTTTGAATGTAACTGTATTCTAAATACCAATGCTTTAAATTGTAACTGTAGTGGAAAACAGTTACTTATATTTTGTATTTTAAATACGTAATCCCGTTACATATATTTAGTTACTTGCTAACCCTGGTTATATTGGACATCAAGTCCAGTGGCCACTCACAATACTATCTGTTTAATATAGTCTGGGTCATAATTTATTTTACTTTGTGTAGTTTTGTTCATGGTTGTTCAGGATGAGGGTATGACACACTACCTGTCCGTTTGGTGTCTGCCTAATTTGCTAGCTTTTACGATGTGATGAATACACTGAATTCTGTAGAGATTAATTGGACACATGACCTTTGACGTCAACAACAATAGATATGTGAAGCGTTTTCTTCTCCCTTTTAAAGTTAAATAGCCTATTTATTTTGCCATCCTAACTACACACAATAATATGGTTAGTTGCATTTCATTATTATCATTTGGCAGACCTACAAACCCTTTTTGTGTGATCCACTAGTTGAGAATGAGTGGTTTAGAACACAACACAGATGTATGCAGTTGTACCTTACTTTGGTCTGGAGTTAGTGTCCAAGGAGAGCTTGATGTATTGCAGCTATAATACTTACATTTACATTTACTAATTTGGCAGACACTTTTATCCTAAGCGACTTACAAGACAGACAGGTAGCATCGGAATAGTATTCAAAACAGATTAAAGTGCAACAAGAATTACTGATTTATTTATTTTTGTGACTGGTTATGTGCTAATGGAAAAAATGTGTTTTAAGTCATTTTTCTAAGACAGAAAGTGAGTCTGCTTCACGGATGGAGTTGGGAATGTCATTCCTATAATGTTGTATGATGAAACCGAAAGTCCTGGAAAGTGTTTTGGTAACTCTATGTGTTGGTACGACAAGGCGCCGTTCCTTAGCAGACCGAAGGCTTTTAGTGGGCATGTAGTTCTGCAGAAATTATTTTAGGTATGCTGGAGCAGACGGTGACTGTGTTGTATGCCAGCATCAGAGCCTTGAATTTAATACGTGCATCAGCCGGCAGCCAGTGGAGAGAGACAAGGAGTGGTGTCACATGTGCTCTCTTTGGTTCATTAAAAACCAGACGTGCTGCTGCATTCTGGATCATTTGCAGGAGTCTAATTGCACATGCAGGGAGGCCTGCTATGAGACAGTTACAGTAGTCCAGTATAGTTATGGCAAGTAACTGAACAAGCAGTTGTGTGGCATGTTCAGAGAGGAAGGGTCTTATCTTCCTGATATTGTACAGTGTAAATCTAGTAAGATCTTGAAGTCTTTGAGATTTCTGACCGTTTTGGAAGGCGATACTGTAGTTGTACCCAGCTGCATGGTGATGTTGTGGTCAACAGCAGGATTGGCTGGAAAGACCAGGAGTTTGGTCTTGGCTGGTTGAGTTGCAGGTGGTGTTCCTTCATCCAGGCCGAGATGTCTGCCAGGCAGGCAGCGATTCGAGCAGTCACTGTGGTGTTGTTGGGCTGGAAAGACAAGTAGAGTTGTGTGTCATCAGTATAGCAGTAGTAAGAGAAACCATGTGACTGAATGATGGGTCCCAGTGATGTTGTGTATATGGAGAAAAGAAGTGGCCCAAGCACTGATCCCTGAGGTACCCCAGTAAGTAACTGATGTGGCTTGGATACCTCACCTCTCCAAGCTACCTTGAAGGACCTATCTGAGAGATAGGAGTTCAACCAGTCAAGCACATTTCCTGTGATGCCCAGTTTAGAGAGGGTGGAGAGTAGGATCTGATGGTTGACTGTGTCAAAGGCTGCAGAAAGGTCCAGCAGAATCAGAACGGATGATCTGGATTTAGCTTTCGCCTGCCTCAGTGACTCAGTGTTAGGCAGCAGGGCAGTCTCGGTAGATTGTCTACTTTTGAAGCCTGACTGATTGTCATGCAGCAGCTTGTTCTGTGAGAGACAGGCAGAGATTTTATTGAAAACTTCCCTTTGAAGTGTTTTTGCCATGAATGGGATGAGAGAGACTGGTCTGTAGTGTTCTATCTGTGTGGGGTTATGTGCGGGTATTTTCATCAGCGGGGTTACTCGTGCCTGCTTAAATGTAGTGAGAAAAGTGCCTGTTAGTACAGACATGTTAATTATGCGTGTGAGTCCAGGTAAGACGGATGGAGAGATGGCCTGGAGAAGGTGTGATGGAATGGGGTCAAGGGAACAGATGGTGGGGTGGTTGGAGAGGATGAGTTAGAGACCTCAGTGTCAGTCAGAGGAGAGAACATAGAGAAATAAGAGTTGCATACAGGAGGTGGGTGTTTGACAGGTTGTGGTACT